>NC_083570.1:72180377-72480377 GCF_027579695.1 Neoarius graeffei
TCAGATTGGAGAATGATAATTATAATACTGCTCAAGTGCATTAAACAATTCAACTGTGTGTTTAAGAAGATATCTGAGAAATATTTTCTAAATAAACCAAAAGCTTAGTTTATTATTATTATTATTATTATTATTATTATTATTATCCCCCCCACTATGAAGTGTGCAGGGGGATATAGTCCATCTGTCTGTCCGTTTCAATCTGAGCAGGTTTTCTCAGAAACTACATAAGCATGCAAAGTTTCATTGACGTAGCTTATGTTACTATCCATGATCTAAGGTGAGTTTGAAAATCTTTTACAATTATTATTTTCAGAGTTATGGGCCTTGATGTTCATTATTGGACTTTGTTCAAGTGGACTCAATCTGGACAAGTTTTCTCAGAAACTGCATAAGCTACTTCAATGAAATTTTGTATGCTCATACTACTGAAAAAATCTGGGTAGCGTTTTATGTAAGTGTCCTAGCACTTACGACATCATAAGCCAATATTAAAGAAATGGGCTTATAAGGGTGTAAGTGTTGAGGGATAGTGATGGCCATGTCTTCTTGTTGTATTATGACCAAGCTTTCAGATATGATGCCTCAACCTGTGAGATCAGTTTATGCATTCCTGTATGGATTTGTGAATGGTGATAATGGCCAAAACAGAAAATTATGCACTTTTTTTTTTTGCTAAGTGTGTGAGTTGGTCTCTCTTGACCAACTCTGTCATTCACCTTCACCTCAGCAGTATTTAAAGCAGGGATGATCCTGGAGTGAGACAGTGAGTGGGTTAAAATGAACTCGCACCCCTCCCTGCTTGGGCTCCAGTGTGAAACACAGGAAAAAACTGACTATAATCATCTTTTTTTTAATGATCTTTCCCTTGTGTTACTTGTTTGTGTGCTGTCAAAGTGTGTTTGGAAGATCTTGAAGGAGATACGCAGAACCTTTTATTTTTAAATACATTTCTGAGTGGATAGTATCTTCATCCTTGACTCTTGCATGCTGCATAAATAGGAATTAAAAATTTTTTTTGAGAGTTAAAATCGACTGCAAAGTTGGCGTTCGAGCTGCCCCGCTGAGCCAGCCAGCCCTGAGTGCGTGACGTCACAGCGGTAACCGGTTTTAAGGCTGAGGCCTTTTACAGCTATAGACCAAAGTCATATAAATAAATAATTTATGGTGAAAGTAAGAAATCCCGTTACCGACTTACTCAACTAAGACTGATTTGACTTCACTGATTGTGGGTTGACTCACATTAAAACAGGATGTTATAACTTATGCAACATACATGTACATGCATGCATTTTCACTGATAAAACGTAAAAGGCGAATTAAATAAACAGATGAACTGAGACAATTGCATTCTGAAGCAAATTAAATAATCTTATACCAGTAACTTAAACACACAATACAAGTTACATGTATTAATCTAAATGCAGGTAAACAGGTGTTTTTGTTGTTTTACTGTATATCCAAATGAGAGTCACATCTTACCCGTCTGCGTTCTCGCTTCTTGAACGCAAACTGATCTTGTGGCCAATTGTTTTGAAAGAATCTGACTTTCAGTTGTTTGTTCAGTTCTCCGTTCATTCACTTCTTCCACATAAGGGCGAGATATTGCTGTTGAGGCAAGTATATCCAGTGGAGAAGTCACACGGCTGGTCCACTCATTCTCCATTTTCTCCATACTGAGTACTCCACCATTACTGCTCAGCTCAGGCAATTACTAAAACCCAGGACGGGACATCACTGGTTTTAGCAACAACCGCAGGGAGGTCACTGCCCGAGCGATAATGTCGCATCCTGTCCCGTTCCATCCCAGGTTTTAGCAACAACCCTCGGCTCACACTCCAGGAGAACTGGTGCAACTGAACTAACTTTCCTTTAATTGTTGGTACTGCACCTTCTTTCAATACGGGCTTATAGCCAACGCTCCTCAACAGATCAGAGGTCTCGTACGAATCTTCAGTAAAATGTGCAGAGCAGAGGAGAGACCACTTCGTAGGCGCCCAATGTGCCTGTGAACTACTCGCAAAGCGTGTCCAAATCTTTGCAGTTTGAACATTCTTGGGCCATGAATGCAACGTAAATCCACCTTCTGTCGTGTTGCTGCACCCACTAGCAACACATCTATGTGAGATGGTGATAAATTAGCTCAAAATGGAAGCTCGAAGTTGCAGTCAGCTCTGTGTTTTAGTATAGTGGAAATGGCGACAAGACCGATAGGCTTCCTGCTGTGACATCACAGATGTCAAGGTCATTCATTCAGACCGCTACCTATATGAATCATTTTAATCGTAAAAATTACTATATTAGATTTATTTTTGGGTGGCACGGTGATGTAGTGGTTAGCGCTGTCGCCTCACAGCAAGAAGGTACAGGTTCAAGCCCCGTGGCCGGCGAAGGCCTTTCTGTGTGGAGTTTGCATGTTCTCCCCGTGTCCGCGTGGGTTTCCTCCGGGTGCTCCGGTTTCCCCCACAGTCCAAAGACATGCAGGTTAGGTTAACTGGTGACCCTAAATTGACCGTAGGTGTGAAATGTGAGTGTGAATGGTTGTCTGTGTCAGCCCTGTGATGACCTGGCGACTTGTCCAGGGTGTACCCCGCCTTTCGCCCGTAGTCAGCTGGGCTAGGCTCCAGCTTGCCTGCGACCCTGTAGAACAGGATAAAGCAGCTAGAGATAATGAGATGAATAAAAAAAAATGAACATCAGTTCACAACCATCCTACAGGAACATCTTGCAATATCTTTTAAGGTGTGGCACATTCTATAGTCTCTGACCTTCGGGATGAAGGTGATGGAGCGAACATTTTGTTAGCATGTTTCAGACTTGAGGCGCCTTCCATCTTTCACTCTGCATCTCAATCAGTGCCCTCTCTTGACTCTCCACCTCCACGCTATCTGCATTCTCGAGCTGGCCATCTGGAGTGTGCAGTGATGGGATTCTGCCTTAATAGCGCAGCCTGATAGAGTGATAGGACAAGGGGTTTATGAGAGCACTTGAAAATCAAACGTGGCACTACTTAGTCAACTCTGATACAGCTCTCTGCTCAGACATTCCACACGTAGTGTTGTGGTGATGCAGTCTGGCAAAAATTCAAGGATTCAGTCTGACACAGGAAGACATTTCCTACATCTGTTCTTAGTTTTAATTATTTCAGGCGTTACTGAAATGGATATAGCGTACATGTTGGGGGTATTATGGAAAATTAGGAATATCCACTAATGCTTTCTTCTTTGCTGTACCAGAGGAATGCTTCATATTTATTTATTTTTCTTAATTGCTCAATGTATGTGATTATTCATAAGCAGGAAAGGCTTCTGTCTTCACAACTTGATACAACATGTATCAAGCAAGAATGACAGTTTTAAAATGAATGCACTTCCTTTAAGATTGCTTCCATTTAAATTCATTTTGTTTCGTTGAAATTTGATGACCTCCTCTGCCCTAGACAGTTAAGTTGAATGCAAGGAAGCTGTGGTGTAAGAATGCAGGAGGAAGCAAGCGCAGAATGCTTGACTCTGTAGTAAATTGAGTAGGAGGAAAGCATTTCTTGTGTGTGTGTTCTTCCTACTGCATAACTCCTGTGTAATGCTGGACAGATGAAGGGTTTCCTCTGAAATTCTCACTCCGTGGGAAATGTTTGGTTTCCCATTTTGGTCTTGAGTTTGGGTGATGAATTCCAACATGGGAACTATAGTGCAATATAATCAGTTTAAAAATCGTCTATTATTACCTGTATGGCTATCATTACATAACTCAGGAATTCAATCACATACCTAGTTAAATTAATTATTTTCTATTCTATTTCAATTTGGTTTACTTATTTGTAAAGCATTTTTAACAATGAACATTGTCACAAAGCAGCTTTACAGAAATATATAAATTCCAGATATAAAATTTGCACTTTAAAAAATTATCCATAAAATACCTTTTATGATGGGCTATACCAGCTGAAATGAGAAAATAAGTTATTTTTGAACAAAATTAAAAAAAAAAGTCAAACAAATTACACCAGTCTTGTTTGCTACATCAATCCATCCATTATCCGTAACCACTTATCCTGTGCAGGGTCACGGGCAAGCTGGAGCCTATCCCAGCTGACTATGGGCAAGAGGCGGGGTACACCCTGGACAAGTCTTCAGGTCATCGCAGGGCCAACACATAGAGACAAACAACCATTCACACTCACATTCACACCTACGGTCAATTTAGAGTCACCAGTTAGCCTAACCTGCATGCCTTTAGACTATGGGGGGGAAACCGGAGTGCCCGGAGGAAACCCACGCAGACACGAGGAGAACATGCAAACTTCACACAGAAAGGCCCCTCGCCGGCCACGGGGCTCGAACCCAGAACCACCTTGCTGTGAGGCGACAGTGCTAACCACTACGCCACCATGCCACCTTCATTTGCTACAAATGATGGCTTTGTGTTGGTCTTGCACTGCAAATAGAATTTGTGTCAAACTTTGTAAAAATTTAGTAGTGTCTGAGTGATGGGCCTTTTTTAGCTTGTAGTTAACCAGCTAATAATCTAGCTGACATTACTGGCTGTTAAGTATTTTTAATATTGACTGAATATTCACCAAAACCCCTTATGGATAACAGTCTATCAAGGACTGTGACGTTGCCTGGTATGGCGCAGCCGGGGCCCCACCCTGGAGCCAGGCCGGGGGGTTGGGGCTCGTATGCGAGCGCTTGGTGGCCGAGCCTTTGCCCACGGGGCCCGGCCGGGCTCAGCCCGAAGTGGTGACGTGGGCCCGACCTCCTGTGGGTTCACCACCCACAGAGGTAGCCGTAGGGGGCTGGTGCAGTGTGGATTGGGCGGCAGTCGAAGGCAGGGGCCTCGACAACCTGATCCCCAAACACAGCGGCTAGCTGTTGGGACATGGAATGTCACTTCGCTGGGGGGGAAGAGCCTGAGCTTGTGCGGGAGGTTGAGAGGTACCGGCTAGAGATAGTCGGGCTCACCTCCACGCACAGCTTGGGCTCTGGAACCCAGCTCCTCGAGAGGGGCTGGGCTCTCCACTTCTCTGGAGTTGCCCATGGTGAGCGGCAGCGGGCTGGTGTGGGCTTGCTTATACCATAGCTCCCCAGCTCAGCCGCCATGTGTTGGAGTTTACCCCAGTGAACGAGAGGGTCGCCTCACTGCGCCTTAGGATTGGGGAGAGGGCTCTTGCTGTTGTTTGTGCCTACGGGCTGAATAGCAGTATAGAGTATCCGGCCTTCTTGGAATCCCTGGGAGAGGTACTGAGAGGTGCTCAGACTGGGGACTCCATTGTTCTACTGGGGGACTTCAACGCTCATGTGGGTGACGACAGTAACACCTGGAGGGGCGTGATTGGGAGGAACGGCCTCCCCGATCTGAACCCGAGTGGTGTTTTGTTATTGGACTTCTGTGCTAGTCATGGTTTGTCCATAACGAACACCATGTTTGAGCATAGGGGTGTCCATAAGTGCACGTGGCACCAGGACATCTTAAGTCGGAGGTCGATGATCGACTTTGTTGTCGTTTTATCGGCTCTCCGGCCCTATGTCTTGGACACTCGGGTGAAGAGAGGGGCTGAGCTGTCAACTGATCACCACCTGGTGGTGAGTTGGATCCGCTGGCGGAAGAGGAAGCCGGACAGACCTGGCAGGCCCAAACGTATGGTGAGGGTCTGCTGGGAACGTCTGGCCGAGCACTCTGTCGGGGGGGGTCTTTAACTCCCACCTCCGGGAGAGCTTCTCCCAGCTTCCGAGGGAGGTGGGGGACATTGAGTCTGAGTGGACCATGTTCTCTGCCTCCATTGTCGACGCGGCTGTTCGGAGCTGTGGCCGCAAGGTCTCCGGTGCCTGTCGTGGCGGCAATCCCCGAACCCGGTGGTGGACACCGGAAGTAAGGGATGCCGTCAAGCTGAAGGAGTCCTATGGGGCCATGTTGGCCTCTGGGACTCCTGAGGCAGCTGATGGGTATCGGCAGGCCAGGCGTGCCGCAGCTCGGGCAGTTGCGGAGGCAAAAACTCAGAACTGGGAGGAGTTCGGTGAGGCCATGGAGGAGGACTGTCGGTCGGCCTTGAAGAAATTCTCTGGCAAACCGTCCGGCGCCTCAGGAGGGGGAAGCAGTACTCTGCCAACACTGTTTACAGTGCAGGTGGGGAGCTGTTGACCTCGACTGGGGACATTGTCGGGCAGTGGAAGGAATACTTCAAGGATCTCCTCAATCCCACTGTCACGTCTTCCATTGAGGAAGCGGAGGCTGATGACTCCGAGGTGGACTCGTCCATTACCCAAGCCGAAGTCACTGAGGTGGTTAGCAAGCTCCTCGGTGGCAAGGCACCGGGGGTGGATGAGATCCGCCCCGAGTATCTCAAGTCTCTGGATGTTGTGGGGCTGTCTTGGCTGACATGCCTCTGCAACATCGCGTGGCGGTCGGGGACAGTGCCTCTGGAGTGGCAGACTGGGGTGGTGGTCCCTCTTTTTAAGAAAGGGGACTGGAGAGTGTGCTCCAATTATAGGGGAATCACACTTCTCAGCCTCCCAGAGAAGGTTTACTCCAGGGTACTGGAGAGGAGAATTCGGCAGATAGTCGAACCTCGGATCCAGGAGGAACAATACAGTTTTCGTCCTGGTCGCGGAACACTGGACCAGCTCTATACCTTTCATAGGGTGCTCGAGGGTTCATGGGAGTTTGTCCAACCAGTCCACATGTGCTTTGTGGATTTGGAGAAGGCATTCGACCATGTCCTTCGTGGTATTCTGTGGGGGTGCTTCAGGAGTATGGGGTTCGGGGCTCTTTGCTAAGGGCTGTCCGGTCTCTGTACGAACGGAGCAGGAGTCTGGTTCGCCTTGCCGGCAGTAAGTCAGACCTGTTCCCAGTGCATGTTGGACTCTGGCAGGGCTGCCCTTTGTCACCGGTTCTGTTCATCATCTTTTTATGGACAGAATTTCTAGGCGCAGCCAGGGGCCGGAAGGAATCCTGTTTGGGAACCACAGGATTTCATCTCTGCTTTTTGCAGATGTCCTGTTGGCTTCTTCAAACCAGGACCTTCAGCATGCACTGGGGCGGTTTGCAGTTGAGTGTGAAGCGGCTGGGATGAGAATCAGCACCTCCAAGTCAGAGGCCATGGCTCTCGACCGGAAAAGGGTGGCTTGCCCTCTCCAGGTTGGTGGTGAAGTCCTGCCTCAAGTGGAGGAGTTTAAGTATCTCGGCATCTTGTTCATGAGTGAGGGAAGGATAGAGTGTGAGATCGACAGGCGGATCGGTGCGGCCTCCGCAGTGATGCGGTCGCTTTACTGGTCCATCGTGGTGAAGAAGGAGCTGAGCCAAAAGGCGAAGTTCTCAATTTACCGGTCGAGCTACGTTCCGACTCTCACCTATGGTCATGAGCTTTGGGTAATGACCGAAAGAACAAGATCGTGGATACAAGCGGTCAAAATGAGTTTCCTTTGCAGGGTGGCTGGGTGCTCCCTTAGGGTGGGAAGCACAGTCACTCGGGAGGAGCTCGGAGTAGAGCCGCTGCTCCTCCACATCGAGAGGAATCAGCTGAAGTGGCTCGGGCATCTTTTTCGGATGCCTCCTGGACGCCTCCCTGGGGAGGTGTTCCAGGCATGTCCCCCCGGGAGGAGGCCCTGGGGAAGACCCAGGACACGCTGGAGGGACTATGTCTCTCGGCTGGCCTGGGAATGCCTCGGTGTTCTTCCCGAGGAGCTGGCCGAGGTGTCTGGGGAAAGGGAAGTTTAGGCTTCCATGCTCAGACTGCTGCCTCCGCGACCTGGTCCCGGATAAGCGGAAGAAGACGAGAATATTGACTGTCTAAATTACAATTATACAGCAGTCTGTTTCATCATGTGTTGAGAGAGCTTGGGGAAATAATGCCAACAATCCTCATTTTTCTCCAAAAATTTCTCGCAGGTCACAAACACTTTTACACACAGTCTCAAGTGCGATTTATGGGTCAGAGCCAAGGCATTTATAACATATTTTCTGTAATACTATTGCTGAGTAATAGTTAGCCAGCTATGACATGAATGCAAAAGTGCTTTTTTTTTTTTTTTTTTTTCTCCCCCTCTCCTCCTTTCTTCCCACTAACTAGCTATGTGGAAAAAGGATTAAGATTGGAACTGCAGAGATCATGTTCTCATAAAAAAACTGTATATTGTGATATCATTATTGGCCAAAATATTGGCAACCTCTATTTTTCTACTCTAATTTATAGCCAGGAAAAAATAAATGAAAAAATTGACAACTTTTAGCTCTGTTATGCACATCATGTAAAGCATGCCTGGCTGTTATTAGAGATGTGTTCTAATAATTTCTAATATTTTGTTGTTGTCTTTCAGTGGGCAATTTGCTATAGTGAAGCAGTGTAAGGAAAAGAGTACAGGTGTAGAGTATGCAGCAAAGTTCATAAAGAAGCGCCAAAGCAGAGTGAGTAGAAGAGGAGTTCGGCGAGAAGAAATCGAAAGGGAGGTGAACATTCTACAGCAACTCCAGCACCCCAACATCATCTCACTGCACGACGTCTATGAGAACCGCACCGATGTGGTGCTCATACTGGAGCTGTAAGTGCCATTTTGTATGCAAAACCTGCATGTCTATATACAGTGGTGCTTGAAAGTTTGTGAACCCTTTAGAATTATCCATATTTCTGCATAAATATGACCTAAAACATCAGATTTTCACACAAGTCGTAAAAGTAGATAAAGAGAACCCAGTTAAACAAATGAGATAAAAATATTATACTTGGTTATTTATTTATTGAGGAAAATGATCCAATATTACATATCTGTGAGTGGCAAAAGTATGTGAACCTTTGCTTTCAGTATCTGGTGTGACCCCCTTGCGCAGCAAGAACTGCAACTAAACGTTTCCGGTAACTGTTGATTTACACCGGCTTGGAGGAATTTTAGCCCATTCCTCCGTACAGAACAGCTTCAACTCTGGGATGTTGGTGGGTTTCCTCACATGAACTGCTCACTTCAGGTCCTTCCACAACATTTCAATTGGATTAAGGTCAGGACTTTGACTTGGCCATGCCAAAATATTCACTTTATTCTTCTTTAACCATTCTTTGGTAGAACGACTTGTGTGCTTAGGGTCGTTGTCTTGCTGCATGACCCACCTCCTCTTGAGATTCAGTTCATGGACAGATGTCCTGACATTTTCCTTTAGAATTTGCTGGTATAATTCAGAATTCATTGTTCCATCAATGATGGTAAGCCGTCCTGGCCCAGATGCAGCAAAACAGACCCAAACCACGATACTACCACCACCATGTTTCACAGATGGGATAAGGTTCTTATGCTGGAATGCAGTGTTTTCCTTTCTCCAAACATAACGCTTCTCATTTAAACCAAAAAGTTCTATTTTGGTCTCATCCGTCCACAAAACATTTTTCCAATAGCCTTCTGGTTTGTCCACATAATCTTTAGCAAACTGCAGACAAGCAGCAATGTTCTTTTTGGAGAGCAGTGGCTTTCTCCTTGCACCCCTGCCATGCACACCATTGTTGTTCAGTGTTCTCCTAATGGTGGACTCATGAACATTAACATTGGCTAATGTGAGAGAGGCCTTCAGTTGCTTCAAAGTTACCCTGGGGTCCTTTGTGACCTCGCCAACTATTACACGCCTTGCTCTTGGAGTGATCTTTGTTGATCGACCACTCCTGGGGAGGGTAACAATGGTCTTGAATTTCCTCCGTTTGTACACAATCTGTCTGACTGTGGATTGGTGGAGTCCAAACTCTTTAGAGATGGTTTTTTAACCTTTTCCAGCCTGATGAGCACCAACAATGCTTTTTCTGAGGTCCTCAGAAATCTCCTTTGTTTGTGCTATGATACACTTCCACAAACATGTGTTGTGAAGATCAGATTTTTATAGATCCCTGTTCTTTAAATAAAACAGGGTGCCCACTCACACCTGATTTTCAATCAATGGGGATGACAAATGCCTGACTCTAATTTCACCTTCAAATTAACTGCTAATCCTAGAGGTTCACATACTTTTGCCACTCACAGATATATCTACTTTTAGGACTTGTGTGAAAATCTGATGATGTTTTAGGTCATATTTATGCAGAAATATAGAATAGTCTAAAGGGTTCACAAACTTTCAAGCACCACTGTATGGAGCACACAGTGAAGCTGGAATGAGTGTGTTTTGAGTTCAGGCACTGACTGGACAAATTATGACAGACTTAGTATGACTAATTTTACACTGTTTTTAGTTAGTGGTAAGATGCAAGTGTGTATACGCCTCTTTGTGTGCAAGTATGTCTTTTTGGATGCTCCCATGATGTAGTGTATGCCTGTGTAGTATGCAAAAACAATTCTGAACTAAATGTCAGGTCTTTGGTGTTCCTTTGAAGCCCCATGTAGATTTGATCATGCTTTGTGTGTGCATGAGTGCATGGCTATCCAATTAGGACTAATTGTGGGTTGAATTCAGTCAGTGCTGTGGGGGAATGTCACAAACTGTCAGGAGCCAGTCAGCCACTCAGACCTATAAATTAAAAACATCTTTGTGGAGCCCCCCAAAATGAACACCTTGTTAATTTGCTGTGAAGAGAAACTTAATACATTTTATGAAACTGAAAAGAACGTATGTTTAGGTAGTTCTGACGAGCTGTGGTTAAAGTCAGTTTCAGAATGTGTAGCAGAGGAAGTACTTTTTATTTTTTTATTTTTTTAATCTCTAAGTTTGAGATTGCATAGAACTGTGAGTAAGTCTGGAAGTATGAATTTTTCATGCTATTTTTTTCTTGAAACAGATTGACAACTTCCTGTTATTTCTTGCATAATCAGTATAATATAAATCATAGATCAGATGCAAATGTGTCTGTGGGTTATTTATAAAGTATTATGTTGTAGTGTTTACATACTAGCTGCAGAACACTATCTCGTGTGTGTGTGTGTGTGTGTGTGTGTGTGTAAGGGTATCTGGAGGAGAGCTGTTTGACTTCCTGGCCCAAAAGGAATCCCTGAGTGAGGAAGAAGCCACTGAGTTTCTTAAACAGATTCTCGATGGGGTCCACTATCTGCACTCAAAAAAAATTGCACATTTTGATTTAAAGGTATCTGCTTTATTATAAAATGTTTGTCAAACTGCACCTTTTTAAGAAACAACTTGGTTCACTACAATTGCTTATGTACATACGGTATGTATTTCATATAATATATAAAATTCATATTCTAGCCTTTCTGCCTGTCTTTTTACACCATAAAAAGCTATGAGTTCCTCAATAACCCTTACTCCTAAAGCAGACTGGAGTAGTACTCATAGCTTATCTCAGCAATAATGCTTATAAAACAACTATGTATATCATACTGTATTATATACACCTATAAGGAGATGGAAGAAATGGGAAATGGAATTGTTGCCATGGTAGCAGACCATTTCTGCGTTGGCCTGTATAGAGGGTCTGTCCTGTTCAGCACTGTTGCATAGCAACACCTGTAACTTACAGAAGGGACCTGCACCTGTGTTTGGGGCTTGTGAAAAATATTTTTGGTGAGATAATTTAAAAGATGCAAAATTTTATGCTAGTATGATGGTTTCACATTAAATATACAGTCTGTTGATCTTTTGAAATTGACTACACTTTTAAAATACTGCACTTTTGACGTGAATATTATCTGTATAATCTGTTGGAGTACCATTTCCTATCCTTTGTTATTCCTGTACTTTTCAGTCATGTTTTATTACTCAGTTTAAACTTCCTTAGACACACATGGCTAGCATTGTGATTATTTCCCAGTCATCTCCAGAGACAGCTTATTATTCGTTATTAATTTCTCACAAGCGCATTGTGTCATCTAGCCCAAGCATTTAGACACCACAAGGTTATCGGCTAAATGTGATGCGGGACGCCAAACATGCAGATCTTACTGATAGTCTCCATCCTGTTTTTCTCAGCGCTGCATCTCCTCACTCTCCAGCTCACACAAGGGCTATGAAGCACTCTCATATACTATTATAACACCATGATATTGATATTGGTGGTATTTTTGGGACACCAGAATTTGTGTTTTGTCGACAACGTAATCTCCTTTCTCAGCTTCAAAATTGCTTGCTTTTCTCCTATAGACAGCTCTCTGGTCTTAATGTTGGTTTATCCAAATGCAGGCTTCACAAGTGAAACTCAGGGCTCAACCTAAGAGCAGACATTCATAGCTATTAATTGTCAAATAACATAAACAGTCAATCTAACACGGCACACTTGGGCAACAAAAACGCATCAGTCACATATATGATCACCTGGAAAATTAATGGGTTCAAACAAAAGGTGTCATGTTCTAAATTGTTGTATATAAATAAAAGAGGGTCTCATTCATCGTGTGTATTTTATATATATATATATATATATATATATATATATATATATATATATACATACATTTTTTTTCCTCCTTTGGATTTCAGCCTGAGAATATTATGCTACTAGACAAAAATGTCCCGCTGCCACGGATCAAACTTATTGACTTTGGATTGGCACATAAAATTGAAGATGGGGTCGAATTCAAAAATATTTTTGGGACACCAGAATTTGTGGGTAAGTCAGAATGTGGGTGAGTAAGACGACATCACCTCTATACTGTCCAAATATTTCAAGTGAATCACCTTCATTTAAATAGAGTAGACTGTTGTTTCAACAACAGCTGAAGTTCAGTACCGTTCTGGTCATATTGCATTGCAATGTTTGTTATTTGAAATGTCTTTAGAAATATCTATGGTCTATTTTCAGCACCAGAGATAGTCAACTATGAGCCTCTGGGATTACCAGCAGACATGTGGTAAGCGCTCCTAATTGGGTAGTACTTTGGGTTTTGATAAAACGGGCATCTCTAAGGTTTCATGGCTTAATAACGTGTTTTTCTACCTTCTCCTTCCTTTACAGGAGTATTGGTGTCATCACATACATCCTGTAAGTGTGAAATAAGGATTGTGGATTCTCCGCTCATGAAAACGTTAATTTGAATGACACTAATTAATTACCAGAATTAGTCTTGGTTCTATATAATAGATGTGACAACATAATCTGCTATATGTCTCTATTACACAGACATGAGTGTTTTACTGGGATATACGCCGCTCGTATTTTTCCATACAAACTACAGCCATGACACATTTTTCAATATCCTCACTCATGAGGAAATCGAGGAATTGTTTTGATAAATTTGGGGACTTTTTTGTTTGTGAATGTGTCTGTATAATAAAAAGAATCGCATGTTGGCTTGACAATATGAAGTTTATCTTCTCGTGTTGAAAAACTCGTATTTTTCCATACAAAATACATCATGGATCTGAGTGACATATTTCCTGATGTTTCACTCCGACGACGTCACTCCTAGTGTTTTCCTGCTGACTTGATGCGTGTTGTCAAAATGGCGAACCGATTCAAAATTAAAATTCTTTTGATTTAAATTTTTTTGGGAACTGTGTAAAGTTCTCATCTCACCTCATTATCTCTAGCTGCTTTATCCTGTTCTACAGGGTCGCAGGCAAGCTGGAGCCTATCCCAGCTGACTACGGGTGAAAGGCGGGGTACACCCTGGACAAGTCGCCAGGTCATCACAGGGCTGACACATAGACACAGACAACCATTCACACTCGCATTCACACCTACGGTCAATTTAGAGTCACCAGTTAACCTAACCTGCATGTCTTTGGACTGTGGGGGAAACTGGAGCACCCGGAGGAAACCCACGCGGAGAACATGCAAACTCCGCACAGAAAGGCCCTCGCCGGCCACGGGACTCGAACCCGGACCTTCTTGCTGTGAGGTGACAGCGCTAACCACTACACCACTGTGTAAAGTTCATAATGAAGAACATTACATAGTGGCATGAAGATATGAAGTTTATCTTCTTGCGTTGCAAAAAAAAAAATTTTCATTCGTTTGCTTCACTCATGATGTATACATTCACCCCTTGAAGATAAACTTCATATGTTTGCGTAATGGTGTAATATCCTTTACATATTTTACACATGCACCACTAATCTTCCAAGCATGAATGTGAGAAAATTTAAGAACATGCAGTCTTTTTCTTATGTAACTGAAATGTTACGTGCAGAAAGGTGAGTGCTTGATAAATCTTTATAGAATTGATCATATTGATTCAAAACTTTCACTCCATTAGACTGAGCGGTGCTTCCCCATTTCTGGGCGAGTGTAAACAAGAGACACTGGCAAACATTTCCGCTGTGAGCTATGAATTTGATGAGGAATTCTTCAGCAGCACTAGCGAGCTGGCTAAGAGCTTCATTAGACAGCTTTTGAGTAAAGACTCAAGGTGAGAGGTCTGTTAGTAGTAGTGTTTTCACATTTTGTTCATGTTTGCATTTTATGAACGAGCTCAAGCACGTTAATATTGCATCATCAAGCAATAGGTGGTGTTTGTCTGACATGGCTTGAAAAATTGCCTGCATGAAATAAGTTTGAACTTGAGTAGGCTTCACTAGCTGTACAGGCATTACTTTCCTACTCTGGTACAACATTTTATTATTTTTAATCTGTTTTTCTTTTGTCACTGATCAACAGAAAGAGGCTCACAATAGAAGGTGCTCTCAAACACCCATGGATAAAGGTAAACATTTGGATGACTGTGCATATGAGAGCATGTGTTTGTGTGATGTTGTCTTTATGCTCTTAGCAGGTATTATGAAGGTAGATGGGATATGGCTACAAGTTACGCATAATTGATTGATTGTGGAATGATGCATGGCAGAAGCAGAACAACACTCCAAAGACTATATAGACGCTGACAAAACTGGCAAACGAAACACGCCATACATGCTTACTGTTATAAATAGAAAATGATTTTACTGTTGCTGCTGAAGCAACATGAATTAACTTACAGTATGAATAATTTATCATACACAGCAATTAAGCCCATTCCTTATCATTGTGTCACTTGGAGAGCTACTTGTCTCAGACTCCATGAGCCAGAGATGATCTGATATATCAGAATATTTCATTCATCTTCAATAATTTATATTGGTTGGCATGCCCGTCCATCGCTGGGAACCATGTGCACACATTTACACACAGTGGTAAATTAATGTAGCCAATCCACTTGCCAGCATGTTATGGGAGGAAACCAGGAAAAGGCTACCTGCTGTAGCAGCATGCTACCTGCTTCAGAATCTCGAAAACTGCAGTCTGATTGCATATCCACACTCTTTTTTTTTTTTTTTTTTTGTATTCTATGTAGACAGTGTGCAGATTTTCAGTGGGAGAATGTACTTGTAAACATAGTACAATGACATTATCAGAACAAGATATTTACAGGATTGAAAAGTTATGGAATCCTGTCTCTTTGAGTCATTTAATAGTTTTCTGTGAAGCACTTAGAGATGAGGAAATCAAGTTTGCCAGTGTGCTGCAGAAAGAGGTCTGTGGTTGGATGGCAGCCATATCAGTTTTTCTGAACATAATAGTCCATCACACTGACTGGCAAAATGCATCAGATTCTCTAATGAATGCTTAAAAAGTCTGGCTTGAGACTCACTGTTACACAACTACCTGCTACTGCCTATGGCCTGCATGTATATTTTTGCTTCATAGAAGAGTTTGGTCAACAAAACCACACTAACAGAACTTACGGTCTGATTTGTTCCGTGTAACACCATGACACTAACTTCTCTGATCATGCATCTGGCCCCACTCCCCAACCTGTGAATGATTGCTGTGAATGACCAAAAAGCTGCACAGGACCCACCCTCACTCAGTCTCCCTTTGGTTCCTATGTCTGAAGAACCATGAGCATGTTGAAGACACCAGCTTAGTTGAGAGGCAAAGTGGACCATGTCAGCTGAAGACCAAACGCCTGAAGGAGTATACCATCCACTCCCACTGCAGCATTCCACCTAATAACACCTACGTAAACTTTGAGCGCTTTTCCCGTGTGATGGAGGACATCTCACTCATAGATAGTGGCCTGGAGCAAGCGGCCCAGAAACGAGAGTCTCTTCAGGAGGATGTTGAAGCTCTACTTTCCATCTATAATGAAAAGGAGGCCTGGTATAGAGAAGAGAGTTCGAGTATGGGACAGGGCCTCTCACAGCTCCGTTATGAGTTCCGTAAGGCGGAGGCTCGGAGGAAGGAGATTCAGGAGGACATAAAGGCTACAGAAACCAGCCTGGACATCATCAGCAGCCGCTACTTGGAAAGGCAGGCCCAGCTAAGCTCTCTTAGTGAGGAGTTAAACACAGAGCTGCAATGGCTTCAGGAGCTGATGAGTTCCTTGAACGGAGAGATGGAGAATGAAGAACGTTGTTCCACTCCTGATCTCAACAACCAAGTGAATGAGGCTCTGAAGGAGATGTTGAGCAGAACCTGTGGAGAAGAATCCCACTGAAGCAGTCAGACAGACAATGCAGAGTTGTTCTTTTAAATACATCCTCCTGACGCAGTTTCCATATTTTCTTACGGCAATTCCTCAAATTCAGATGAAACATCATTTATATATGAACAGTATACTGGGCACTGCATAACTTTTTACTTTGCACATATAGTATGTCTTTTAATACAATTAAGTAAATACTTTTTTTTTTAAAACGTGTATGTAGATCCACATTAAGTCTAATAATTTTTGTGCAATATTTCTGTTACAAGTGTTAGGGATTTACTTATCCCAGCTACTGAATTGACCTTAATACAGATTTTATTCACTTGTATAATTGCAAGAACGATCTAAAAAGCTACTTGAATTTGTATGAAAATTTGTTTTTCCATTTCAGGAATGTTCATGGCGTGTACAAAAATGTCAAATTTAGTCCAATAATGATCAAGCATTTCAGGACGGTGTTGGCCTAATGCGGAGTATTGGTTCGTCTCTAGTTATATTGATATATTGTTCATTGATTAGTTCATGTATTGTTTAATTCTTAATATAAATGTAAGTAAATTGCCTTCTTTTCTTGGGAAACACTAATATTGCATAGATTGTCGGTTACTTTCAGCACTTTTAAAGCAATTTTAGCATTTATAATGCTGTTAAATATTTATGCCGTTTTATTTATTTATTTCTGCCAACATGTATACATACAACATTTTATTTACTATTAAATAATTTAAGTTGCTCAATATGGTGAAGAGGAAAACTAGTTAAGGATTGTTTATTTTTCATGATTTCTTTTTTCTGTGTTCACCATTTCTTGTAAATCACTAACTCAAAATTAAAATAAGTAGGTGAGTATTCACAGCTCTGTAATATTACTTGACTTTCTTTCTTTGTGGTACAATCTTTTTCTTTCTTTCTTAATGTGCAGTCTGAATGTCTCATTTATTATCCAATTTTCTTTTCCCCACTTAAATAGTTAATGTGATGTACAAATGATAGTATCATGTTGGTAATGTATACTTTCAACACCTGGAAATTTTCTTTAGGTCAGATATTCCTAGTTCACATAGTTTTAAAGAACAAATTGATTGATTGATTTAATTTTAAGATTATTTTATGTATTTGTTCAAACATCAAATAAAGAATTGGAATAAAGATAATTTCCATCAAATTTAATTCAGACCATTGTAGTGTATGCTGTGATATGTAAAATGAATACTGCATGTTATACCAGTATTTAGTGGTGGTGACATTTATGCAGTTCATGATCTGTTCAGTGAGATTTTCTGTGCTAACTCTATTATTAAATGCAGTCTAATCCAAGTCCATCATGATATAGAAACTAATCATTTCATCTATAATTTCATGAGCTGTTTGTCATTTATGCCTTTTTTTTTTTTTTCTTTTTCTCTAGCCTAAGGACTCTACACAAGCTTTGGTGCGCAGACGGTCTGTGGTCAACATTGAGAATTTTAGAAGACAGTATGCTCGCCGCAGGTGGAAGGTATTTAACCTGAGCCCTTCTCTGTCCAGTAGTGCTAAATTGCCCATGGCTTTATAATACATCATGTTGTGGAGACCTTTGTAGTTACTTGTAACTGAACTTTATGACCTACACTACCGTTCAAAAGTTTGGGGTCACTTTGAAATTTCCTTATTTTTGAAAGAAAAGCACTGTTCTTTTCAATGAAGATCACTTTAAAGGGCTGATGACACGTTTTTGACATCTTTGGCGATGTTTTATAACATAAAAAGTAATTCCCGATGATCCATATATTAATTCACGAAGGCGCCTATTTTACAAGTTATGATAAACGCGGCTATTTGGGCAAATTTGACGGGGCTGCAGCACCCAGGAGACAAAGGAGGAGGAGCTATATGACATCAGCGAAAGAATATACATTATTATACATTTTTTATATATATATATATATATATATATATATATATATATATATATATATATATATATATAAAAAATATAGTTATTATGCCTTTTATGCCTTCGCGTTCTGTTGCTGGCTTTTGCTCCAAAACCCACAAGGATGGTGTAAGTTTATTCAAGTTTCCCAGAGATCCCGAGCTGCATGCGAAGTGGGTGAAGCAAGTCAGGCGCACTCGTGACAAGTGGGAGCCCTCACCAACATCCGTCCTGTGCTCTGAACATTTCGATTTGGATTGTTTTGACACCCTTCCCAGCTTAAAAGAATCTCTTGGGTGTGCAGTTCAGCACAAACGTGTGCTGCTACCATCAGCAGTGCCTACAGTATTCCGGAGGGGGTCTACTAGTAGCTATACCGGATCCAGCAGTCGCCTGGGACAAGCCGACTCCTCCAAAGACAGTCCTCCTGTCAGAACATGTGTTGTGAAACGACATAAGATAAAGGTACGTAGAGCTATAGAGTGCTCCGACATGATGCTAAAAATAGTAACCATGCGGTCTGCGTGGCCATCTTGGAAGTCACTCGCTCCAGAGCGCTCATAGAGTACACATTCATGATAATCATAAATGTAATCATAAAGTCGGCGTGATATCAGTCATGTATTTGCTTGTGAAAGCTTGCGGCTTTCATGTAACTGCCGCCTAGCAATGAGAGGCAAAGGGTAAAGAGGGTAGGCTATCGTAGATTCTATTCGGAAGAGATCAATACATGATTGCTTAAAAATTAGGTATTTTAACAATTTGCATCTGTTTTGTGATTATCGTGACACTTGTGTGTTATATAGAACTGTACGTCTTATCAGCACATCGAGGATCTTCCACCGGAGGCTTTAGCAAGTACTCGTAGCAACACTACACTTTACCCTTTGCCATGCGTTGTTAGGGAACGGTAGCAAGTACCCTGATGACCGACTTCAAGAATATGTAGAAAAAATTTAGAAATTATACTTTCCAAAAGTCATTTGAGCTTAGTGTATTGCATTTCCGTTTATATCGTAGGTTCTTGCTGATGTTTTTGCGGAGTATGACGCAGCTGCTGAATCAGAAGCTGCAGAGTTTGTATGTACTAGTTGTGAACATTCACATTATTATCAATCTCATTTACTTAAAATCAGATAAAATCATGCCATCATGATCACTGCTTAAAGTACCAGTATTTGGTTGTTCTTTTGTTCAGAGGAAGAGCTAGCACTAGAGAGTTCACCGGCGTTTTCATGCGCCATTTCCATTGAGTAGAACAGCCAGTGAACCGCAGCGTGTTCTTCCGCTGACGTCACAGCATGGCCGCGAGCCACGGACCCAGTTTTCTTGCGCTGTGCAATTAAAAGTTGGATATTCGCGAACAACAGCTTCTTTTTCACGTAATTATAACAGAAATCTAACATGTTTGCCATGTTGTATAGTTTATTTAAGAAATTGCATAGAGTCATGTTCGTGTCATCAGACCTTTAAACTAATCAGAAATACACACTATACATTGCTAATTCTACATTCTAGCTAAATTCTACCAAATGTCTGGTTTTTGGTGCAATATCTCCATAGGTGTATAGAGGCCCATTTCCAGCAACTCTCACTCCAGTGTTCTAATGGTACAATGTGTTTGCTCATTGCCTCAGAAGGCTAATGGATGATTAGAAAACCCTTGTACAATCATGTTAGCACAGCTGAAAACAGTTGAGCTCTTTAGAGAAGCTATAAAACTGACCTTCCTTTGAGCAGATTGAGTTTCTGGAGCATCACATTTGTGGGGTCGATTATTTTCTATTCATTTTACAACTTATGGTGGGAAATAAAAGTGTGACTTTTCATGGAAAACACAAAATTGTCTGGGTGACCCCAAACTTTTGAACGGTAGTGTATTTGTAAACATCTGATCTGCTTATTGGTATTCTCTTTGATAGTTTTCTTTCAGGATTGTAGCTCTGTGTAACCATTTGACACGTATGATGAAGAAACCACGAGTAAGTGGCTCATACTTTTACAACTCCTCATAGCCTCTTTCGCAAAAAAAAAGGTATTCACCCTCCTGTTGTTGATGTGCACAGTATGTTATCATCAAAGGCATGAAAATTACTCTAACGTTTTGCCTGAGTCAGGTGAAGGTGTGGTGTGTCCTGTTTACTGTAAATGTTCGTCTTAAGTTTCCAAATTCATGATACATTTGTTTATAGAAGTTTTGGGGTTTTTTTTCAAAAATATTTCCAATGAGCATTAGTGTTGATAGATTCATATTCCATATTGATAACCATATTTGATATTATGCGTGTCTGATTTCTGGGTCTTTGTGTTGTGGTGAACAGGACAGTTCAAATGATGTCCAAGAAGCTCTTTTTACAAGGGACTGTGAGAGTGACCAGGAGGAAGAAGTATTACAAAGGAGGCCCAGGACCAGGAAGAGGAGCAGCACCTCCTGAAGCTCCATAGGTTCCTCCAGCACGGAACAACGCATCTTCTGTAGGCAATAAGACACTAGTCTCAACAACACACTGATGTGAAAGTCCAGGATGTGTCTTTTTTACAGATATCTACCCCGTAAAGAAGGAGGGGCTGAGCCTTGGTTAGTGTATGTATGCCTTGGAGACACAGTTGATGCAGAATGGTTCAGGGAGTGCCAATACTGAGATCATAAAATAGTGTGTGTTAAAGCTGTGCAATTAATTACTGAACTTAAAGGGATAAGTAAGATTTTTACATGTTTTATAAAGCCCATGAGTGCAAGGTTAATGTGAAAATGTTAATATTTTTGTGTTGTCAGTTTTCTGAAATTCTGCCTTTTTTTAAATGCTATAATGTTCCAGTTTTTTGTTTTACGCGATCCTGTTAATACGTGCCATGATATTTTGTATATGAACTGCCGCACTGTTTTAAGTCACAACTGTTGTCCTGTAACATACTGGTAAAGTTAATATTTCCAATAGCAAATATTTGTCTACAAATATAATGCAAATGTTTGTATCTTGTACGTATGTACAGTACGAGTCAAAAAATTGGACACACCTTTATTAATTAAACGATTCTTCATGTCTTAAAGTAATGATGGCGGTCGTTTCTCTTTACTTCGTTGAGCGGTTCTTGACATAATATTGAATAGGGCCATTTACTGTATTTTTATTATTTACTGTTTGATCTCAATTACATTTAAGAAGGCAAGAAATTGCACTAATCAACTTTTGACGAGGTACCTGTTAATTGAAAAGCATTCCAGGTGACTACCTCATGAAGCTGGTTAAGATAATGCCAATAGTGTGCAAAGCATCAAGGTAAATGCTGGCTACTTTGAAGAATCTAAAATATCAAACTTTTTAACACTTTGCCGCATAATTTCATAGTGTTGATGTCTTTAGTATTGTAGAAAATGGTCAAAATACAGAAAAACCTATGAATGATTAGGTGTGTCCAAACTTTTGGCTGGTACTGTATGTATAAATTAAATATGATGTGAGGTGACAGCCATAAGTGGGAATATTTTCGTACTGTCTCTTACATTTTAAGGTAAAAGGTCAATGAAAAAGACGTGTCGGCCATGACTTGTGCTTTTTTTTTTTCCCATCGTGTTTAAAGACTGGAATTGTCTTATAATGAATTGCTTTAATGAAAATGTTTTCCATATTTTTGCAATGTGCTACCTCAGAACACACTTCAAGGAAAATGGGCACAGTGGTATAGACTTCTAGCGTATTTCTGAATCTGCTTTGAGTCATTTAGTGCTACTGAAAAAAGGTGCCCTGCCCTCACTCTTTACTAGTGTGGAAATTGTGCTCAAGTGACATCTTTGTTGTTGTAACTCCTGTTAACGTCAACTGATGATGTGCACGAACGCTTCTTGCAAAAACATGCTGCTGTTCTGGCTATGAGGTGCAATATGGTATTTTCAGAGATGAAATGTAATTATATAAATAAAGAGAAGGTTCTCTGTCTTAATTCATCAAACAGCGCAAACTCATAAAGTGCTTTGTCAGTACAGTATCTCCCTGATCCTTGGACCTGGGCACCTGGGATTGGCGCTGTGTATTTGTCCACTGTATTAAGCAAGCATGATTGATTGCATTTTAAAGAACATTATATTATTAGCATGTATGGCCATGCCTCAAACATATTTACATTCTTTTAAAATAATCTGTTTAAAATCCTGGTGGGGTTGCTTTGTATTTCTAGGTTTATCTATGTTTTATAATAAGCTCTTTGTCCTGTCATTTTCATTTTGCTTGTAGTGTGTGTGTGTAAAGTTAAAAACTAGGAGTCTTTCCCAATGTAAATGTCCCATATTCTGTATAAAGTGACCCATAAATGTTTGTTTTTAATATATTTATTAAATGTCTTGTTTGTTCATCTCATTTAGTTATTTTTCACCACGAATGAACTTGGACTTTACAATGCTGGATCTGATTGTGTGGATAATGATTAATAATATGTGATGCTACTACTGTACAGTGATTCTTTTCTTTTGGCTGATTTTTACCTCATTGATCAGAAGGTTAGGAGTTATCACAAGTTATTACAAGTGATATTTGGGCCCATTTAACCTGAAAGTAAAAACAGGCAACACCTGACCTGAATGAAGTAAACTGTTGCCTGTGAGCTAATGTGGGGAAAGAGCACTGTTTGTATCAAGTGTATTTCCTATTTCAATCCTTTTGTTCTTGTCCACAGTGGTGCAATTTGGATGGATAAAATATGGAAAAGACAACTTTTCAAGCAAGTTGACCTTTTTAAAATGCTTTTAAATAGCTGTAAGAGCAGGTGAATTGCTAAGAGTAACAAGTTGCTTCCAGTTCAGCTGAAAGGTGATGAAATAAGGGCAGCACAGTGGTGCAGTAGTTGGCACTGTTTCCTCACAGCAAGAAGGTTCCGGGTTTGAACCTTTGGGCCAAAAGAGGCCATTCTATGTGGAGTTTGCATGTTCCTGCATTTCCCTGTGCCTGCATGGGTTTCCTCCCACAGTCCAGGCATGCAAATTAGTTACTCTAAATTGGTTACTTTAAATTGCCCATAGGTGTGAATGTAAGTGTGAATGGTTATTAGTCTCTGTAGCCCTGCAGTAGATTGGTGACCTGTCCAGGATGTACCCCACTACTCACCCAAAGTCAGCTAGGATTGGTTCCAGCTTCCCTGTGACCCCAACAGATAAGCTGATGGATAAATAACATGGATTTCATTCCATTTTTTTATTTTCATAATCCTGTCCCTAACCTTAACTTTGTGTGTGTGGTTTTATATTTATATATTGAGCATCAAGCAAATGGTTATGAATTTTCAAACAATAGACCATTTGGACATGCCCTTCAGCAAAGTGTGGTGACTTTCATTCATGTATACTTTTCACTACCTTCTTCCACCCCACCCCTCTATTTGGCTCCAGCTTCCCCTGCGACCCTCAAAGACAAGTGGTAAAGATAATGGATGGATGGTTATGACCCACAGTGAGCAAGCACTGAACTATTTAATAGCTTTTTTTTTTCATTCCTTGTGAATAATGAACTAAATCTTTCTGCTAGGGGTGGCACAGTTGTGCAGTGGTTGGCACTGTCGCCTCACAGCAAAAAGGTTCTGGGTTCAAGCCCAGTGGCCGGCGAGGGCCTTTCTGTGTGGAGTTTGCATATTCTCCCCGTGTTTACATGGGTTTCCTCTGGGTGCTCCGGTTTCCCCCACAGTCCAAAGACATGCAGCTTAGAATAATTGGTGGCTCTGAATTGACCATAGGTGTGAATGGTTGTTTGTCTCTATGTGTCAACCCTGCGATGATCTGGTGACTTGTCCAGGGCATACCCCGTCTCTTGCCCATAGTCAGCTGGGATAGGCTCCAGCTTGCCCACGACCCTGTACAGGATAAGCGGTTATGGATAATGGATGGA
Source organism: Neoarius graeffei (assembly GCF_027579695.1). Taxonomy (NCBI): domain Eukaryota; kingdom Metazoa; phylum Chordata; class Actinopteri; order Siluriformes; family Ariidae; genus Neoarius; species Neoarius graeffei. Next base: position 72,204,488 of record NC_083570.1, read on the forward strand.
TCTTTCTGCTAAACTATGTGTTTTGTACTCTTCCAGGTTGTTGGCCTGCATATTGTAATTGGCTTTAATGTGTGTTGTAGCTTAGAGAGGGTTGAAAAAATGTGCGCCATCTATCTGTTTGTGCAGAATTCAACTCAACTGGCCATTTCATCTGGTTCTTTAAATTTAGAAAACTAATCCTAGACCAAGATGAAAGTGCAGCTTGTCCAAAGCCAGTGTGTTTATTTGTAGTGACTGCAGTAACTACAGTGGTGCTTGAAAGTTTGTGAACCCTTTAGAATTTTTTTATATTTCTGCATAAATATGACCTAAAACGTCATCAGATTTTCACACAAGTCCTAAAAGTAGATAAAGAGAACCCAGTTAAACAAATGAGACAAAAATATTATACTTGGTCATTTATTTATTGAGGAAAATGATCCAATATTACATATCTGTGAGTGGCAAAAGTATGTGGTGTGACCCCCTTGTGCAGCAATAACTGCAACTAAACGTTTCCGGTAACTGTTGATCAGTCCTGCACACCAGCTTGGAGGAATTTTAGCCCATTCCTCCATACAGAACAGCTTCAACTCTGGGATGTTGGTGGGTTTCCTCACATGAACTGCTCGCTTCAGGTCCTTCCACAACATTTCCATTGGATTAAGGTCAGGACTTTGACTTGGCCATTCCAAAACATTAACTTTATTCTTCTTTAACCATTCTTTGGTAGAATGACTTGTGTGCTGAGGGTCGTTGTCTTGCTGCATGACCCACCTTCTCTTGAGATTCAGTTCATGGACAGATGTCCTGACATTTTCCTTTAGAATTCGCTGGTATAATTCAGAATTCATTGTTCCATCAATGATGGTAAGCCGTCCTGGCCCAGATGCAGCAAAACAGACCCAATCCATGATACTACCACCACCATGTTTCACAGATGGGATAAGGTTCTTATGCTGGAATGCAGTGTTTTCCTTTCTTCAAACATAATGCTTCTCATTTAAACCAAAAAGTTCTATTTTGGTCTCATCCATCCACAGAACATTTTTCCAATAGCCTTCTGGCTTGTCCACGTGATCTTTAGCAAACTTCAGATGAGCAGCAATGTTCTTTTTGGAGAGCAGTGGCTTTTCTCCTTGCAACCCTGCCATGCACACCATTGTTGTTCAGTGTTCTCCTGATGGTGGACTCATGAACATTAACATTAGCCAATGTGAGAGAGGCCTTCAGTTGCTTAGAAGTTACCCTGGGGTCTTTTGTGACCTCGCCGACTATTACACGCCTTGCTCTTGGAGTGATCTTTGTTGGTTGACCATTCCTGGGGAGGGTAACAATGGTCTTGAATTTCCTCCGTTTGTACACAATCTGTCTGACTGTGGATTGGTGGAGTCCAAACTCTTTAGAGATGGTTTTCTAACCTTTTCCAGCCTGATGAGCATCAACAATGCTTTTTCTGAGGTCCTCAGAAATTTCCTTTGTTTGTGCCATGATACGCTTCCACAGACATGTGTTGTGAAGATCAGACTTTGATAGATCCCTGTTCTTTAAATAAAACGGTGCCCACTCACACCTGCTTGTCATCCCATTGATTGAAAACACCTGACTCTAATTTCACCTCCAAATTAACTGCTAATCCTAGAGGTTCACATACTTTTGCCACTCACAGATATGTAATATTGGATCGTTTTCCTCAATAAATAAATGACCAAGTATAATATTTTTGTCTCATTTGTTTAACTGGGTTCTCTTTATCTACTTTTAGGACTTGTGTGAAAATCTGATGACGTTTTAGGTCATATTTATGCAGAAATATAGAAAATTCTAAAGGGTTCACAAACTTTCAAGCACCACTGTATGAGTCTAAGTCCAAACCCTGATAACAATTACTCTATGGAGCTGACAGCAGATCGTTTCAGATTTTCTTTTTACAGTAAGCTTGCTCTGTGTACGTGTGTTAGAATGTTTTGAGTGCTGATCTTTTCAGCCTACTGAGTTGCCCATTTGGGTTTTTACATTGTTAAGTACCTCATGCTTTATGGTTGAAAGGGGAAATAGCTGCAGCTCACAAGGTTACATGACATTCATTTAACATTTTGTTAGAGCTATTCTAACAGAACTTACAGTCCTTTAACAGTAAAGTCAAGTCTCTGAGGATCTTGCACAAATGCTGAGTGAAATTGGAGGCGAGGTCTTGGCTGCTGGCAGAAGCTGATTCACCATACTTCAAATGCAGGCGTACTAACAGGATGAGCAGGATAAAGTTCAAGTGATGGGTGGATCACTGTTGGGATATCTGTTACTGCTGCAGTGGTACAAGGGTTGCTCTCTTTTTGTCACTTGAGGCACAAAGCCATTTTGTGTACAGTGACCAGTACCCAAAAGAACCCACAAACCACTGCAATCCCCCCCAATCAATAACATCAGCCCTTGGACAACTGGGTTCATGTCATTTAATAAAAAAGGGGGTGGGGTGTTCTGGAGGTCTACCATTACAGCTACCACACAAGCTTTCATTTTAGTTCAGTGGTAAAGACATTACCTTTCCATACAGTAAAGGTTCTAGCTCAGCATTTACAATGCATCAATATCTAAGGTCCAAAAACATTTCTGTTTTAGTTCCAACATTTGCATAACGCCATCTAATGTAATTAGGGAAAGTGTTTGTGGAAAGTCCTTGAATATAGAAACTATGGTTTGTGTCGCCCTCTGTTGGCTAAATGCAATATTACACAATGTCCCTTTTGTATAGTCCTTTCCACCTTTGTAATCTAGGACACCAAACATTTGCTTTCACTGTGGAATATGGAACAGTTCAAAGCTAGAGGTCCCCCCCCCCCCCCCCCGTGTACACGTTTTTGCCCTTTTTTTTTTTAAAGAATCATCTACTTCTGAATGGGAATGTCTGGTATTGTTTATTATATATTTCTTATAATGTAATTCAGACGTTCCTGAATTTTATGATATAATTTTATAATATACTTCTATATTACACTATAATCAAATCCACTGACTTTATCTATAGGCTGTATGGTTGAAGAAGGAGCCAATTCAGAGTAAATGCCTTTCTTTTTCAGTATAAATACACTGTGATGATATTTCTTGTCACTAGCACATCAACACACATGAAGCCAAGAATTGCCAAGCGACGTTGTGTTGTTCATTGTGGCAGTCAGCCAGTGGGAGACCCAGAATAGTCATGTGTTGATTTCTGCTGCACAGTCGCTCATCCCTGCTGAAATATCCAGCTTGCTCTGCCCTGCTGCCAGCTGCCAAAACACAGACCAAGCTGGTGAACTTGATGGATCATCTTCATCAGCTGGTAAGTCATTTTCCAGGTTCCTTATTACGTGATGAAACTGATATTTTCTAATTGCCTTACTGTTTTTACTCTTTTCTTAAAATAACTTGTGGCATTACATGGCATTAGCAGCAATTCAGATACTGTGTTCTTTCTGCCAACTGGCAAAAATGGCCAACCAACTTGACCAGCATGTGTTGAACCCTGAAACGGCTGGGAGGCAGTAGTTTGTACCCTAGCAATGGGTTTGGGCCACTGACCTGATGCATGGCTTATTGCAATACATGCTCAAGGACCACCCATAAGTGTATAAGAAGCCTGATAGTGTGGCTGCCAATACTAACTAAATGTGGAGTTTCAGATGGTAGGTGATCATCAGGATGGCTGGCCACTGAGCTATAACAAAGCTATGCTGTGAATATGAATCGCACTACCTCAGCTCCTGGAGCTATAACATAGCTATGCTGTGAGGTTGCACAGCCTTAACCCCTGGATTTAACTCCTTTGATTTAATCTGAATGTTGTCTGCTGCCAAGTCCTTTTTTTAAGCTACAGACAAACTGAAGCTGCCTTCTGAGTTTCTTGCAGTGCTCATTTGTCACCAATTCTGGGAATTTACAAACAACACACTGTTTAGACTCAGTGACCTGGATCAGATTCAGCTCTAAGCCAGGATTTAAACCTGCCAGAGATTTGAGCATGTATCAGCACTGACATTACCGTGCAGTCAGACCCAGTATGGTTAAGATGGTTAATGCCAAGGCAGTGAGAACATGGCTGATGCCCATCATTATATAAAACCAATGGGGCAGTCAAACCCAGATGTAGAAAAGCAGATGTTTGTCTGTAGGGAATACCCAAGATCCCAAAAAAACAACATCTGCCGTTTAGTAGGAATTACAGCTAAGAATAGCAGACTCCGCTGTAGCCAGTTTACTAGCAGAACCCCCAGAAGGTGGAACACTTTAAGGAGAAAAACACAAAGGACTATCTCAGCAAGAAAAATAGTCAGTATTATCCTGCTCACTAGACAGAGAATTGCTCCGCTTACCATTGACCACACAAGGTGAATGAGGTATAACAGCTTGCTTACAAAAGAAGCAAATGAGTGAAATTATACAGTCAAGAATATCCTTGTAGCACAGGCAAGGTCACATAACTCCCTAGAGCATGTTAGAAGTAAATGTCCAAAAGAAAGTGCAGAATGGTACAAATCAACTCAAGGCTAGCGCAAACACGAATGTAGAATTTAAATAAGAGGGGACTATCCACAGCTTTGTAGGGCAGGACATGTGCAGCTCCAACAATAGCCAGCATATGGTAAGCAGAGAGCCCCATATCATGTTCATGTTGTCTGACATGGATGCAGGCAGAGGGGACAGGGGGCTGGTTGTTGTATGATAGCAATATTTATAGAGACCACTCTCATTCATCACTTGTTGGAATATCTTGGTGCACATGAACATTATTCAGGTGTTCTACAATCTCTGGCAGTTAGGAGGTAAACCAGCATTTCACACCTCAGTGGAGACTTTATCAAGCAATATTCATGCACAGATGCTCCAAACTGTCAAGCAATTTAATATCACAAAGAAGCAATTTTCTAATGATTTATAAACTTTTTATTTTCATCAGCAGTGGCTTGAGTTTGGCCTTCGTTAACATTTTACAGGCCTTTTGTCAATTTATTTTTATACACTGATCTAATGCAGAACAATGCTGCCCCCACTGGAGGTCAGAGAATGGTCAGAAGTACTGAAAGTGATGAAGCTTAAATCATACTGAATAACTGAAAGTTTTAAGTCCTTTTTTCTTGGCAGGTGGCTAAAATTTCTGAATCTGAAAAATGTCACACTGTCCAATTTAAAAACAATTGTGTAACATGCAGGATATTTTGGAACTGGTTTCATATAATCCTTCACAGCTACACATAGATTCTGGTTTTTGAATATGGGACCCAAGCGCTATCATTTGAATTAACACAGTGGCATCTTTCAGATAAAGTTAGTTTGTGACAGGTCAATGAACAGCATGTGAATAGAATGGACTACTCCTCATCCGCATCATCCATCCATTATCTGTAACCGCTTATCCTGTGCAGGGTCATGGGCAAGCTGGAGCCTATCCTAGCTGACTATGAGTGAGAGGTGGGGTACACCCTGGACAAGTCACCAGGTCATCCCAGGGCTGACAAACAACCATCACATTCACACCTACGGTCAATTTAGAGCCTCCAATTAGCCTAATCTGCATGTCTTTGGACTGTAGGGGAAACCGGACCACCTGGAGGAAACCCATACAGACATGGGGAGAACATGCAAACTCCGCACAGAAAGGCCCCCGTTGGCAATGGGCTCGAACTCAGAACCTTCTTGCTGTGAGGGGACCTTGCTAACCACTGCAGCACCATGCCGCCTCATCCGCATCATTCAGCTCCCAATAATAACAAATACCTTTTTTCTATTTCTATAACTTCATAAAAAGACAATCTGGCTAGAAAATATTGGCAGATATTATTTTATTATTGATGTGCATATATTACATACCTGAGGCAAACTGGCTAATAACATGTTCACAGATCTCAGGGGAAATGATAGTTTTACTCTGATGCATGTGAATGATGACAGAAGCCTCTTAATCATTCATGGAAGAAACTGACTGGTTATATTTGGATCTTGATGATCATCGAAAGGAGATGAAATCCTGAAGGGCTTTCTTCATTATGCATTGGTAGAGGAGCAGCATGCGCTCCTATTCTTAGAAAATCTGATTAATAGAAGTGTCTGTTCACAATACTTCGCTTATTCTCTGTTATGGGAGCCCAAATGTGTTTTAATGTAACCTGCTTTTCTCTGATTATCAGATGCAAGGTTTTTGTTTTCCTTATGCAAATATTACCCTGAAAAGGAAAAGCTGGTCGAGTATCTGTGGACAAGAACCACTCTGACCTAGATACCATGCAACCGCAGCACAGCTTCTGTGTTATATAAATCCTTGACCAAAGTTGTATTTATATGCCAGCTGTGGCAATTGGCCACTGATCAAATCACTGAATTACTCCATTGGAAAAAAGAAGAAAGTTACACGTTTACAGTGTTTCTGCTACCCTCTAGTGGTTGATCTCTATTGCCCTTGACAGTCAGACTTTTTTTTTTTTGAGAAGATATGTAGAGCATAAAGTCTCTGGAGAGCAATTGAGCTTCACTTTATCTGGGTTGAAGGCACTGCTATACATGTGCCAGACTGAGAATGATCGTTCAGCTTACAATAGCTGTGGTTATCATATTGTTCTACTATGTGGCTTTCAGTTTTTTTCAATTGTGGAATACATTTATATTTACATTCTTATCCAGAGGCACTTACAAAATGTGCAATCAGTTGAAGGCATGCTGATACAACACCCCTAGTACATCTGTAAGGATCGATAACCTGAGAGATTCTAGTTCAAGTGCAAGAGTAGAGTAAAGTAGTAGGTGGTTACAATAATGACAATTTCAACCCAAGTGTATAAACGACACAAATGTCTGTCAGTAATACAACCCCGATTCCAAAAAAGTTGGGACAAAGTGCAAATTATAAATAAAAATGAAATGCAATAACTTACAAATCTCAAAAACTGATATTGTATTCACAATAGAACACAGACAACATATCAAATGTCGAAAGTGAGACATTTTGAAATTTCATGCCAAATATTGGCTCATTTGAAATTTCATGACAGCAACACATCTCAAAAAAGTTGTGACAGGGGCAATAAGAGGCTGGAAAAGTTAAAGGTACAAAAAAGGAACAACTGGAGGACCAAATTGCAACTCATTAGGTCAATTGGCAATAGGTCATTAACATGACTGGGTATAAAAAGAGCATTTTGGAGTGGCAGCAGCTCTCAGAAGTAAAGATGGGAAGAGGATCATCAATCCCCCTAATTCTGCACCGACAAATAGTGGAGCAATATCAGAAAGGAGTTCGACAGTGTAAAATTGCAAAGAGTTTGAACATATCATCATCTACAGTGCATAATATCATCAAAAGATTCAGAGAATCTGGAAGAATCTCTGTGCGTAAGGGTCAAGGCCGGAAAACCATGCCGGGTGCCCGTCATCTTCGGGCCCTTAGATGGCACTGCATCACATACAGGCATGCTTCTGTATTGGAAATCACAAAATGGGCTCAGGAATATTTCCAGAGAACATTATCTGTGAACACAATTCACCGTGCCATCTGCCGTTGTCAGCTAAAACTCTATAGTTCAAAGAAGAAGCCATATCTAAACATGATCCAGAAGCGCAGACGTCTTCTCTGGGCCAAGGCTCATTTAAAATGGACTGTGGCAAAGTGGAAAAGTGTTCTGTGGTCAGACGAATCAAAATTTGAAGTTCTTTATGGAAATCAGGGACACCGTGTCATTCGGACTAAAGAGGAGAAGGACGACCCAAGTTGTTATCAGCGCTCAGTTCAGAAGCCTGCATCTCTGATGGTATGGGGTTGCATTAGTGCGTGTGGCATGGGCAGCTTACACATCTGGAAAGACACCATCAATGCTGAAAGGTATATCCAGGTTCTAGAGCAACATATGCTTGTTAGGACTAGGACTGTTTTGGCCTCTAGAGGCCGCTGTTATTTCCTTTTCATGTCGTGTTCATTTTGGCCTCTAGAGGCCGCCACTGTTCCTGTGTTTTGAGTTTGTGTTAATTGCCTAATTATCTTCACCTGTGTCCTTAATTAGTTTGTCTATTTATACCCCTGAGTTCAGTCCTCTTGTCACGGAGTCTTTGTGCTGTTATGTTTATCTCCAGTTTCCTTTGTACTGTGTTTTTTGATCTTCTTAGCTTTTGTATTTTTGCACTTTGCTTTTCTTTTGGATTATACTCTTTGGTTTTTTTTTGTCTTTTGTTTTGCCCTGTATATAGTGTATATAGTTTAAATAAACCTTTTGATTCTTTTTCTACTTCCGCCTCACGCCTCTGCATTTGAGTCATCCCCCTGGTGGCCTAGTGGGGGTTTGCTGGATTATCACACCAACGAACCAGGTTCGAATCCCAGCAAAACCCTAACAGAAAGACTCCGTCATGACCGACTCAGCAGAGGCTGCTTCAACTGTCTACCCGGCCAACCTTCAGGGAATTATGGCAGCTTTGACACGCTTCGGAGCGACCATGGACGCTCATGGACGTACGCTCACCAGCCAACGTGAGGCCCTCGCTCGCCACGAGGAACTGCTTCAGCAAATTGGGAAAACCCTGGCACAGCTGACATCTCTGCCTGCATCTCCTGCCCCTGATCCAGTTCCTGCTCCTGATCCAGCTCCCACTCCTGCTCCAGTGCCTCCTGCAATGCTGCCTTCTTCACCTCGCGAACCCAGCCTTCCTGCACCACAGAGGTATGACGGCAAGCACAGTGAGTGCCGAGAGTTCCTTACCCAGTGTCAACTCACCTTTGAGCTTCAGCCTACCACCTACACTACGGATCGCCGCAAGATTGCCTTTGTGATCACCTTATTAGCTGGTAAGGCGCGAGCCTGGGCTACTGCTATCTGGCAAAGACAGGGACCTGAGTGCTTTGATTTCCAGCTGTTTTCTGAAGAGATGCTTCGGGTCTTCGATCAGGCAGACATCAGTACCGACGCAGCCCGAAAGCTCATGTCCATCCGGCAAGGAGGAAGCGTCGCAGATTACGCCATCTCGTTCCGAACACTCGCAGCAGTAAGTGGATGGAACGAGACTGCCCTGGTGTCAGCCTTCCACCATGGTCTGTCTGACCCCATCAAGGACGGTCTGGCCTCTATTGGATGCCCAAGTGACCTCGAAACCCTCATCTCACATGCTATTCGTCTGGACAACAGGATGAGAGAACGCCACCAAGCCTTGAGCCCCCCCAGCCTCCCTACCTCTACCTGGAGACCGTCTACCTCCTTCAGTGACTGTCCAGAACCCATGCAAGTGGGTCGTACTCGCCTCTCCGCATCTGAGAGGGAGCGCAGAAGGAGGGACAAGTGCTGCATCTACTGTGGCAAGCCTGGTCACTTCCGAGCATCATGTCCCGAACTCTTGGGAAAAGGACCGCCCCGTCCAGCCGAGGGAGGGTTGTGACGGGGCCTACCCTCTCTCCCGGACTCCCTGGCCAAGGAATCTACATCCCGGTCTCCATCTCCTGGGGTGAGTCTGTCCACTCTTGTCAAGCTTTGATAGACTCAGGGGCGGCTGGGAACTTTATGGATATTCACTTCGCCCAAAGCATCAATATTCCGACTGCACCTCTTGAAGTCCCACTGTCTGTGTCTGCCCTCGATGGCCAAGCGTTAGGTGATGGAAGAGTCACCCAAGTTACTTCTCCAGTTTTCCTCCAGTCTCAAGGTCACAAGGAAGAAATATCCCTGCACCTGATTCCTTCACCTGAGTTCCCAGTTATTCTAGGCCTTCCTTGGCTTACTCGCCACAACCCTCGCATAGACTGGGTAACAAGCCAGGTTGTGGAATGGGGCCCTGCATGCCATGCCTCTTGTCTGCTCTCTAGCTCTCCTGTGTCTCCTGCCGAGCCCCCTGATCTCACCGAGTTATCTCAAGTTCCCACAGAGTACTGGGATCTCAAGGAGGTATTCAGCAAGAGCAGGGCCGCCGTTCTTCCTCCGCACCGGGCCTACGACTGTGCCATCGACTTGCTCCCTGGGACTACCCCTCCTCGTGGCAGACTGTTTTCACTCTCTCAGCCAGAACGCAAGGCCATGGAGGAATACCTCAAAGATGCCCTGGTCTCTGGGTTTATTCGACCCTCCACTTCACCTGCTGGAGCCGGCTTCTTCTTTGTCGGCAAGAAGGATGGGGGGCTCCGACCATGTATTGATTACAGGGGCCTGAATAAGATCACTGTGCGCAACCGATATCCCCTTCCGCTGATGTCCACAGCTTTCGACCTGCTCCAAGGCGCCACCGTCTTCACCAAGTTGGACCTACGGAACGCATACCACCTCATCCGTATCCGACAGGGAGACGAGTGGAAGACTGCCTTTAACACCCCGTCTGGGCACTACGAATACCAGGTGATGCCCTTCGGACTCACCAACGCACCAGCTGTTTTTCAGGCCCTAATCAACGACGTCTTAAGGGACATGATTAACCTATACGTTTTTGTCTACCTCGACGACATCCTTATCTTTTCCAAGACCGTGCAGGAGCACCGCCACCATGTCCGCCAGGTTCTCCAGAGGCTGCTACAGAACAATCTGTTCGCCAAGGCCCAGAAATGCGAATTTCATGTTCCCGAGGTCTCCTTTCTGGGATTTATTGTACGGACAGGCCAACTCCAAATGGACCCTGCCAAGACCCTGGCCGTCCGGGATTGGCCTACTCCCAAGTCCGTTAAGGAGGTTCAGCGGTTCTTAGGATTCGCTAACTTCTACCGCAAGTTCATCAGGAACTTCAGTTCTGTGGCAGCACCCATGTCAGACCTCACCAAAGGGACAGGTGGATCTTATGGCTGGTCTCCTCAGGCAGAAAAGGCGTTCAAAGACCTCAAGGACCGCTTCTGCACAGCACCCATTCTGGTTCTCCCGGACACCTCCCAACCATTCATCGTGGAGGTGGACGCCTCGGACAGTGGTGTCGGCGCGGTGCTCTCTCAACGTTCGGAAGGAAAGCTGCACCCCTGCGCTTACTTCTCCCACCGCCTGAGTCCTGCTGAGTCCCGGTACGATGTGGGGGATCGAGAACTGCTAGCGGTCAAACTGGCCCTTGAGGAGTGGAGGCACTGGCTGGAGGGAGCACAACATCCATTCCTGGTTTGGACTGACCACAAGAACCTGGAGTACCTCCAGCAAGCCAAGAGACTGAACCCTCGACAGGCTAGGTGGGCCCTGTTTTTCAGTCGGTTTGACTTCACCCTCTCATACCGCCCCGGCTCCAAGAACACCAAACCTGACGCACTGTCCAGACTGTTCTCTGCCACTAACAGGGAGAATGAAGTCGGGCCTATTATCCCTGTGTCCCGGATTGTGGCCCCTGTCCGCTGGGGTATTGAGGAGGCTGTCCGACGAGCCCAACGCCAGGACCCCGGTCCTGGGACGGGGCCACCAGGCCTCTTGTACGTCCCACATCAAGCCCGGGCCAAGGTTCTCCAGTGGGGTCACTCTTCCCCTCTCACCGCCCACCCGGGAGCTCGGAGGACCCTGGACTTCCTGAAAAGACGCTTCTGGTGGCCTAACATGGAGAAGGAAGTAAGGTCATTTGTCCTGTCCTGTGAGGTTTGCACCAGAACCAAGAACCCACGACAGCGTCCCCAGGGTCTCCTGCATCCTCTGACCATTCCCCGGCGTCCCTGGTCCCACGTAGCAGTCGACTTTATCACGGGTCTCCCTGAGTCACAAGGTAACACGGTCATTTTGGTCTTAGTTGACAGATTCTCCAAGGCCTGCCGCTTCATACCACTGTGCAAACTCCCCTCTGCTCTTGAAACTGCGAAACTTTTGTTTAATCATGTCTTCCGAGTCTTTGGTCTTCCACAGGACATCGTCTCAGACCGAGGGCCCCAGTTCTCCTCCCGAGTGTGGCACGGGTTCTGCAAGGTCATCGGAGCCACTGCCAGCCTCTCCTCTGGGTTTCACCCACAGTCCAATGGTCAGACGGAGAGGCTCAACCAGGACCTGGAAACCACCCTGCGAGGCCTGGCTATGGATAACCCGACATCGTGGAGCACCTGGCTGCCATGGGCGGAGTACGCCCACAACACCCTGCAGTCATCGGCCACCAAGCTGTCGCCATTCCAGTGCCAATTCGGGTTCCAGCCACCTCTGTTCCCGGACCAGGAGGAGGACGCGGGGGTGCCCTCGGTCAACCAATATGTGAGACGGTGTCGCAAGACCTGGAGCAAGGTCAGGAAGACCCTCATACAGACCTCCAGAACCAACCAGACTCAGGCCAACCGCCATAGAAGACCTGCACACGCTTTCCGCCCTGGGCAGCGTGTTTGGCTGTCCACTAAGGACCTTCCACTGCGGGTGGAGAACCGCAAGCTTGCTCCTCGCTACATTGGCCCCTTCAAGGTGGTGCGCAGGGTGAACCCTGTCTCCTACCGGCTCCAGTTGCCCCGGACTCTGAGGATCAACCCCACTTTCCATGTTTCCCTGTTACGGCCCGTACTGACGTCTACGTATGCCCCTGCCCCTAGGAACCCCCCACCCCCCCGCATCTTCCAGGGGCAGACTGTGTTCACTGTGAATCGCCTGCTTGACTCCCGCCGGGTCCGCGGCGGGTTGCAATATCTGGTGGACTGGGAGGGCTATGGTCCTGAGGAGCGCTGCTGGGTTCCTGCTCGGGATGTCCTTGATAAAGAACTATGTCGGGACTTCCATTCGGCCCATCCGGATCGCCCTGGGAACGTCAGGAGACGCTCCTAGGGGGGGGGTCCTGTTAGGACTAGGACTGTTTTGGCCTCTAGAGGCCGCTGTTATTTCCTTTTCATGTCGTGTTCATTTTGGCCTCTAGAGGCCGCCACTGTTCCTGTGTTTTGAGTTTGTGTTAATTGCCTAATTATCTTCACCTGTGTCCTTAATTAGTTTGTCTATTTATACCCCTGAGTTCAGTCCTCTTGTCACGGAGTCTTTGTGCTGTTATGTTTATCTCCAGTTTCCTTTGTACTGTGTTTTTTGATCTTCTTAGCTTTTGTATTTTTGCACTTTGCTTTTCTTTTGGATTATACTCTTTGGTTTTTTTTTGTCTTTTGTTTTGCCCTGTATATAGTGTATATAGTTTAAATAAACCTTTTGATTCTTTTTCTACTTCCGCCTCACGCCTCTGCATTTGAGTCATCCCCCTGGTGGCCTAGTGGGGGTTTGCTGGATTATCACACCAACGAACCAGGTTCGAATCCCAGCAAAACCCTAACAATGCTCCCATCCAGATGACGTCTCTTTCAGGGAAGACCTTGCATTTTCCAACATGACAATGCCAAACCACATACTGCATCAATTACAGCATCATGGCTGCGTAGAAGAAGGGTCCGGGTACTGAACTGGCCAGCCTGCAGTCCAGATCTTTCACCCATAGAAAACATTTGCCGCATCATAAAACGGAAGATACGACAAAAAAGACCTAAGACAGTTGAGCAACTAGAATCCTACATTAGACAAGAATGGGTTAACATTCCTATCCCTAAACTTGAGCAACTTGTCTCCTCAGTCCCCAGATGTTTACAGACTGTTGTAAAGAGAAAAGGGGATCTCTCACAGTGGTAAACATGGCCTTGTCCCAACTTTTTTGAGATGTCTTGTTGTCATGAAATTTAAAATCACCTAATTTTTCTCTTTAAATGATACATTTTCTCAGTTTAAACATTTGATATGTCATCTATGTTCTCATCTCATTATCTGTAGCCGCTTTATCCTGTTCTACAGGGTCACAGGCAAGCTGGAGCCTATCCCAGCTGACTACGGGCGAAAGGCAGGGTACACCCTGGACAAGTCGCCAGGTCATCACAGGGCTGACACATAGACACAGACAACCATTCACACTTACACCTACGGTCAATTTAGAGTCACCAGTTAACCTAACCTGCATGTCTTTGGACTGTGGGGGAAACTGGAGCACCCGGAGGAAACCCACGCGGACACGGGGAGAACATGCAAACTCCACACAGAAAGGCCCTCGCCGGACACGGGGCTCGAACCCGGACCTTCTTGCTGTGAGGCGACAGCGCTAACCACTACACCACCGTGCCGCCCCTCATCTATGTTCTATTCTGAATAAAATATGTAATTTTGAAACTTCCACTGCATTCCGTTTTTATTTACAATTTGTACTTTGTCCCAACTTTTTTGGAATCGGGGTTGTAAAAGAACGTTTCAAACCTACAGCAAGCAGGTGCATAAATAAGTCAAGTTTATTTGTATAGCGCTTTTAACAACAGACACTGTCGCAAAGCAACTTTACAGAAAATTAAAGACTTTAAACATGAGTTAATTTTATCCCTAATTTATCCCCAATGAGCAAGCCTGTGCAGTATAGGCTTATACTGAATATTAAATAACAATATCTCTACAGAGAATGGATGGAGTTATGTAATACAAAATGTTATCAATGCAAGTAAGAGAAGGGAAGGTTACTGTCTGAAAAGTAAGGTATCTATGACATTGTGAAATAAAGGTACAGGGCCATTCTGAATGGAGGATAATTCCACCACTAAAGAGCCAAGGCACCTAAGCAGCCCAATCTTGCATTATAAGCATGCTTAGACCTTGAATGTATATGCCAGGCTCTGAGACACTGAAGACCAGAGTTGGTATGCAAGTGTTTGTTGAACAAGGATGCACAGCCATTTGACACCTGGGGCTGCATTCACTACTATGAATTCTCTCAAGGGGCACTAAAAGTTCCTAGCTAAGTTTCTTCTTAAAACATACCCAGACTGGAGGTACTTTTTTACTTGAAAGGTAAGGAAACAGTCCTTACAAATCCACAACCATTGAACAACTCTTCTTCTAGGAAGAGATGTCAGTAAGGCAGTGTGATATCTTCTGAGAGGCTTGGATGGAGGAAAATGGAATTAAAATTATATCATCAGCATTGCAATGTTAGAAGTTGTCATGAGACATGATCACTGAGTCCAGTGATTTCGTGAACATGGAAGACACTATTGGACCAATTACATATGGGACTCCAGTAGTAACACTGTGAGATGACGAAACTAAACCTCTCCAAGTTATGTGGTGGGATGATCCTGTAGGTATGATGAGAATCATTTTACTCAGAGCATAGATCCCATAAATGGAAATGAAGATCTGGTGAATGATCAATGTCCGAGGCAACAGTCTGGTCAAAACAGATGAGAACAAAGCCTCAGTGACTGTACAGACGGCCATTTCTGTAAAATGCATGGCCTTATAACCAGACTGTTTGACATTCAGGAGGTCATTTAGTGGACTATACGAAGATAGCTGTCCAAGCACTGCACATTCCAGGGTTTTGGATAGGAATAGAAGGAAGGAAATGGGTCTAGTATTAGTCGATTCAAATATGTGTTATTTAAGCAGAGATGTGACTCAACCAGACTTAAACATCGTAGAAACCAAGTCATATAAAGTACCAGTCAAAGATTTGGACATACCTACTCAGTCATAGATTTTTTTCTGTATTTTGACAATTTTCTACATTGCAGAACGATACTGAAGACATCAAAGCTATGGAATAAGACATTATGTATGGAATTATGTGGTAAACAAAAAAGTATGAAAGAAAAAACTAAATGTTTGATATTTTAGATTCTTCAAAGTAGCCAGTGTTTACCTTGATGACGCTTTGCACACTATTGGCATTCTCTTAACCAGCTTCATGAGGGAGTCACCTGGAATGCTTTTCAGTTAACAGATGTGCCTCGTCAAAAGTTAATTAGTGCAATTTCTTGCCTTCTTAATGTGTTTGATATCAAACTGTAAATAATAAAAATACAGTAAATAGCCTTATTCCACAACTGTAGGAATCCATATTATGTCTAAGAACCGCTCAACTAAGTAAAGAGAAACGACATCCATCATTACTTTAAGACATGACGTGTCTTTTAATGAATAAAAATCAAGAAAAACTATTGAATTAGGTGTGCCCAAACTTTTGACTGGTACTGTATACGGTACATGCTGATTACTGTGGTCACATATGGTGTGAGGTTGCTGGGGCTTGTCTGGAGAAGGTGGATGGCATTGAGTAAAGTAAGCAGATTGCTGGACAATTTGTGGTCATCACTGTCGCCACTTTTTCCTCAGTGAGGAGTATGAATGCATCACTGGTTAGGCCCATGTTGTGCTCATGGGTTTGACCAAGCACAGCTGGATGACTGAAGGATGTTTTAAATATCAGTAACTTTCAGTGACCTTGGAATAACAATAATATGTTTGTGTAACTGATCAATTGGAATTAAATTATCCTGATACTAAGATCACACACAAGCACGCTTGTTTCTCTTGTTTGCTTCTAACTCTTCTGTGAATAAATATTCAGTGCTCATGTTTCATCAGCTCAATTCCTTCAAATGTGCAGGAAACAGGAAACTATTTGTCTGCATGGAGGATATTAGATATCAGGGTTTTTTTTCTTCTCTAAAGCCTGTGTAGTTTTAAGCATTGCTTCACAAAGGCCCAACACAGACATTACCATGGGATTTGCTAATGTTAATGGGTAGAACCAGCTGAAGTAGAGTTGCTTAAATGTGTGTGTGTGTGTGTGTGTGTGTGTGTGTGTGTGTGTGTGTGTCCAACACCTCATGCATACCAAATGTTATCTAATGTTTTCATTAATGAAAATAATAACACAATGCATAGTGTATATGTATCACTACATATTTGTTCAAATGACTTTTTCCTGGTCTTACTGCTGTCTTCAGCAATATTACCATTTATGGTGAAGAATTTTGCTTTCTTTTTTAAAATCTGTTTATTCATGTTTTGGTAAGCAATAAAGACAGGTTGGAAAAAGTAACAAACTACTGCTTACCTAAATACATGGGAAGCGGGGGTCGGGGTGGGTGGGGTGGGGTGTTAAGGGAAGTTAAGGGAAATTAAACATTGGCTACAAAAAAAAAAGAAAGCTGTATATTCAAGAGGAGTACCTGGAATTTATAAATGCTTTATTGGAGAATGTCAGACACTGGTCACTTAAACAAGGAATTCAAATAGGAAATGAACACCTCAGATGTTAAACTATGGCTGGCACACAGTGCCTTCTAAATCTCGTCATTAGCAACCTCCTGCCATGGTGCATATTGATTATCACCAGGGTGGTTCTTCTTTTCCCCACAGCCAGCAAGGGCACCACTGATGACATTTTAACAATCTATCATTGGTGTGTCTCGGGATTTTTTTTTTTTTTTTACTTGGAGGAGCCCATTCCTCTCCAAGCTTGATCAATGGACAATTTAGAATAGCCAGTTAGCCTAACTGCACATCTTTGGTCTGTGGGGGAAACTGGAGCACCTGGAGGAAACCCACGCAGACATGGGGAGAACATGCAAACTCCACTGGGCTCGAACCCAGTCCCTTCTTGCTGTGAGGCGACAGTGCTAACCAGTGCACCACCATGCCACCTCATCACCCGGGTTAGGAGGGTTTTAAAAATGTATTCCGACACAATCACTAACTACCTGTTTAAAAAAATGTGGTCAGTAATCTAACCCAAGTATTACAATATTAAAGTAATGCAACTTGATTAGTTTCTGTTATGTCTGGATTAAATTAATGTCGAGCCCTTGGATGATAATAGCATTTTCACAGCTGGAAAGCATAACTTGCACTGTATCATGTTCCCCTTTCCAGCTTTAAGGATAAAATAATGGCAAAATTTCCACCTAGTGAAAGCATTTTTTTTTCACGAGAGGCCATGATAATGAATTGGCAACTGGTTTCACTCAAGACCAGAATGGTGTTCTGAGTCTTGTGAAGGGTTGTAATATGTGCGCATGTGCATGGTAGTACTGTATGTTGTTGTTTTTTTTGTTTTAAATTATAATCCTGCTAATCCCCATTTTTACTAAATGTATCAGTAATCTGATTACATCTTTTTTTTCTGTAACTTTAATGGAATAGAGTTAACTTTTTTTTAAAATCCTAATTATATAATGCCATTCCATGTATTCTGTTACTCCCTAAGCCTGGTTATCACCAGACAGAAAGCATAGGATAAGCGAAAATGTAATCATGTCTATGCCTATGATTATGGTATTACACATTTGGCAAATGAGATCATGTTGAATTATTAATTTATTTAATCAATTAATCCTTTTAAGCTGCACAATATGTCACCCCAAAGACACATTTATTAATGGCTGACTTTGGTTTCTGCTCTGCATTTGTTCAACCTCCCATCCAGTCATGCAATTGCTTTGTTCTATAAAGCTAAACACTCCTCTGCTCATTCTCTTTTGACCTTTGTGTCCACATCAATGACTTGTGTTGTTTTTTTTTGACGAACAGTTTTGCACTCAAGTCAAGTTTATTTTTATAGCGCTTTTAATAAGACATTTCTGTAAAGCAGCTTTGCAACATTTGAATGACTTTAAACATGACCTAATTTTATCCCTAATCTATCCCCAATGAGCAAGCCTGTGGCGACGGTGGCAAGGAAAAACTCCCTCAGACGATATGAGGAAGAAACCTCGAGAGGAACCAGACTCAAAAGGGAACCCATCCTCATCTGGGTGATAACAGACAATGTGATTTATAACATTTTTAATATGAAGTCTGTTTCGTTGATGTTATAACTCTTCATTGATGGAAACTTGAGTGCAAAACTGTTCATGATAACTGCAGTCCTAAAGTTAGCAAGTCAACTGTAGTCCTCAGCCATAAAAGCATTACTGTAAGTGTCCAGAGCATCTTCCAAGTGTGACTTTCAACTGTCCATATGGGGCTGTCCTCCACTGGAGCGATGTGATGAGACTTCAGCCAGACACGGCATCAGGATAGATCCAGCAGGTCCGAGGAGCAGAAGAGGTCAGCATCTCAATCTCAGGATTGACATGTAACAGACAGAGTGAGGGGGGTCTCCATCAATGAACAGTAGATAACTTCAAAATAGACTTCATGTTAAAACTATAATGAATTTCCTGGTTACACAATTGTTGTTTGTGACTATATTGGACACAGTTATAGAAGCGAGTTATTTATAATCATGCTATCTGTTATCACCCAGATGAGGATGGGTTCCCTTTTGAATCTGGATCCTCTCAAGGTTTCTTCCTCATGTCATCTGAGAGAGTTTTTCCTTACCTTTGTCACCACAGGCTTGCTTATCAGGGATAAAATTAGCTCATGTTTAAAATCTTTAATTTTCTGTAAAGCTGCTTTACGACAATGTCTGTTGTTAAAAGCGCTATACAAATAAACTTGACTTGACTTTTTTAAGGTGCAGAGACCCAATCGGACAAACACAGACCTGTTTGTGTTTGGCTGATGGGAAAGCTGTAATGATTATAACAACTTGTTTCCTGGGTACTTTTTTCATATCTATAAAAAGAAGACCAATAAGAGGTGTGAGATCTTCTATGACAAATTAGAACATTATCTCCACATGGTGTGAATGAATTGCTTGTTGAATCTCTTAACAACATGAGCATTTTTTTTTTAAATTCTGGGAACATGAAGTTATCTCCATTCAGTTGAATTCATTTAGAACAAATCAAATAAGACTCTACTTTCACATGAATATAAATCAAAGCAACAGTTATTGCTCTGTGTGGGAGTGCTTTCTTTGAGGACAAATTACGTACACTAAACCTCATCTCATCTCATTATCTCTAGCTGCTTTATCCTGTTCTACAGGGTCGCAGGCAAGCTGGAGCCTATCCCAGCTGACTACAGGCGAAAGGCGGGGTACACCCTGGACAAGTCGCCAACCTTGCTGGCAAAAAAATAAATGAATTTTTAAAAATTGTTTCAAACTACACTACCGTTCAAAAGTTTGGGGTCACCCAGACAATTTTGTGTTTTCCATGAAAAGTCACACTTTTATTTACCACCATAAGTTGTAAAATGAATAGAAAATATAGTCAAGACATTTTTCTGGCCATTTTGAGCATTTAATCGACCCCACAAATGTGATGCTCCAGAAACTCAATCTGCTCAAAGGAAGGTCAGTTTTATAGCTTCTCTAAAGAGCTCAACTGTTTTCAGCTGTGCTAACATGATTGTACAAGGGTTTTCTAATCATCCATTAGCCTTCTGAGGCAATGAGCAAACACATTGTACCATTAGAACACTGGAGTGATAGTTGCTGGAAATGGGCCTCTATACACCTATGGAGATATTGCACCAAAAAACAGACATTTGCAGCTAGAATAGTCATTTACCACATTAGCAATGTATAGAGTGGATTTCTGATTAGTTTAAAGTGATCTTCATTGAAAAGAACAGTGCTTTTCTTTCAAAAATAAGGACATTTCAAAGTGACCCCAAACTTTTGAACGGTAGTGTATATCAGTCTGATGTTATATTTTGGGGTGTGAAAACATTTGCATGGAATGAACACACCTTTAGTTATAATAGTCATATAAATTTGTCTGAACTTTGTGCCAAGTTTTTCTAATTTCAGTCAACCAAAAGTTCAAAGTGTTACAAGAGTCATCCATTGAATAATTTGAAATGGAAACACATCTGTTCAACCACGCATAATTAGCACATCGCCAGATGTACCAAAGTCACAAAGAGCTATCATTCATTCATTCAGTCTATATGCTACTTATCCATTGTGCATCAAGGTGTGCTGGAGCTAATCCCAGCTGACATTGAACAAAAAGGTACACCCTGTACAGGTCACCACAGGGCTAAGACAGAGAGACAGACAGCCATTCACACTCACTTTCACATCTATGGGCAATTTAGAGTAGCCAGTTGACCTAATCTGCATGCTTTTGGGCTGTGGGAGAAAACCAGAGCACCCGGAGGAAACCCACACAGACACAGGGAGAACATGCAAACTCCATACAGAAAGGCCCCTGTTGACTCAGAACCTGTTTGCTGTGAGGTGAGAGTGCTAACTACTGAACTGCCGTGCCACCCCATAAAGTCTTATTATTACATTTAATTGTGTCCTTAAAAAATAGTTTTAACTGAAGACGTTCCAGTACTGAAGGTGTGCATATTGACAGAACAATCCAAAAACAGGTTCCATGTCATAAACAGGATATACTGCTATATCACTTATTGACATTTGTGACCTCATTTCTGCCATTGTTTCATTAGCTATGCCACCTTTTTATTCACCCAGTGGTGTGTTTACAAAACTAAACCTTGCATTTCTCTATGTACTTCTCTAAAGCTCCACCTAGCATCATGTTAACCAGGGGCGTCAGAAGCATTTTTAATGGGGGGGGGGACGACACTGGCGGGGGGTGTGGGGGGTCCTCCCCCAGAACATTTATTAATTAATTAGAGGCCATTTCCTGCATTCTGGTGTATTTTTAACAGGTTGTTAAACACCTAATTTTACCTACAAAAGTCACTTAATTCAATGACTATTTTAGAGACTCAACAATAAGTCCTCATTCAACTAGTCCATATATTCATCAGCCTGTTTTTAAACCCACTGCTATGCCTAAGATAATGAGATGAATGTGACACAGTTTATCACCAACAATGACTTTATGGGTGCATTTTACTTTTTATTTTGTGTTTCCTTTTTTATTTAGTTTTAGATGTAACACAATGTGCCACCGTGCCAAGCAATATTGACACTCAACTGTATGTTTAAAAATAAGAATATTCATAATTTCACACAATGAACAGGCATGACATGGCATCATGCAAACTTCATAACACAAAATCACAGTGTCGAGCAACGGTGACACAAAAAACAACTTCACACAATGAACAGGTGCAATTTTGTTAACTACCAACAGTGACTTTAGTGGGTGCATTTTACTTTTTTCCGATTTCGTGATATAACAAAAATGGCATGGCATCATGCAGTCTTCATAACACAAAATCACACTGTGTCAAGCAACGACACATAAAAGAGAACTTCACACAATGAACAAGTGCAGTTTTGTCAACCTACATGCAATGGTGGTACTACAGTAACATTTACAGATTAGTATAACAAATAGATTTATAGATATAACTCCTGCTTACATTGGTGCGACCACAATTTCTACCACTTCAGAACTTTTATCCCCCTTTCCTTCACAATCCACCTGGAATAACATCCATCTCTCTCCATCGCTTTCCTCTCTACTATTCCTTCCCCATACACTGGTTTCCCATGTTGCTTTCCAGAAAACTGCCAAAGACCAGACAAAACAAGAAATCAATAAATATCATCAGAGCAGACTTGACCTCATTCTTGGCATTACAGTAAGGCAGGCCTACTGGGTTTGAATTAAATGATAGCTAACATTAAGCTAGCTGATACATCTAACATTGACTAGCCAGCTAACTGCACTAACATTTCCATTGGGACAAAAAAAACCCTGTCCTGTGGGGAAATTCTAACTGACTTTCCACTTCTTTGTAAAGAATGTCCTTATGTCCATTGTGTCTGGGGAGGAGCAAATACTGCAAACAATTCACCATCAACCAAGAATACCCCATTAGGCTAAGCTTATTTCATTGTTTAGTTGAACATTAATTTAACGTAGCCTAGGGTTAATTTTGAGAGCAAATAACAAAAGAATAAGGTTTTAGCAAAAACTAGCCATTGTGAGGTGGCAATGTGGCTGACGTCACCTCCTCCACTCTCGAGCAGCTGCACCAACATTTCTCTGCTCGTGCTGAGATTCGCTGGCACGCGGTGAGCTGTTGTCGGGAACGCCCGGAAAACCCGAAGTGGATTTTCAGTGGTCTGTGTATTCTCTGATCGATCAAGTGGAATGGATTCTTTCACGAAGCAATAGAAACGGCGCTGGGTGAACTCATATTTTATGTTAAATGTGGGGGGGTCCAAACGAAGAATTATGAAATGTGAGGGGGACACGCCCCCTTCACATTCAATGGTGGCGACGCCCATGATGTTAACATTACTGTACTACAATATTGTTTTTTAACAAATGTTTCTCTTTTTTCTTTTACCTTCTTACATTTAAATATTTATGCAGGGTGGCACGGTGGTGTAGTGGTTAGCACTGTTGCCTCACAGCAAGAAGGTTCTGGGTTTGACAAGGGCCTTTCTGTGTGGAGTTTGCACATTCTCCCCGTGTCCGCGTGGGTTTCCTCCGGGTGCTCCGGTTTCCCCCACAGTCCAAAGACATGCAGGTTAGGTTAACTGGTGACTCCCATGTTTACATTAGACCGTATCAGCGGATCATCAGATTAACGTTTTTAAAACGATTCGCGTGCACACAGCAACACCAATACACGGATACGCTCGGCTCCGCAGGCATCCTGCGCTCCAAATCACTCCGCCCTGAACAGCGAGTGCCCTCTGGAGGGTGCGCACTCCGGCCCTGCGCAGCTCACACAGCGCGCGAGTGAAGCGCACAAGCAGTGATTCGGGACTGAGCCGCTGTGTGTGTGATCCCAGCGCATATCACTTACCACTTGCAAGTGGAAGGATGGCAAGCCTAAAGACAATCATAACTACACAATGGGCAGTATTTGCATCAGTATTTGCAGTATTTTCATACTTTTATACTCTTTAATGAAAGGTGATACAAGGCGGAAGTCCGCGCCGTTTTTCAGCAGTCGCGTCACATGACCAACGCCAGCGAATCAGGAAGGTGGATGTCACAGTGACGTTGTCCAATGACGACGCCAGCTAGAGCTCAGCACAGCGTATCCGCGTATTCTCAATGTTTACACAGCACCGGAGCTGACACGATCTGGATTGAATATGTGGACCCTGGCGGATTCCCGTTTCCCGGCGTTTCCAGGCGGTTTAATGTAAACGGACAGTGCATCTGCGAAGAAAACGAGACAGATACGGTCTAATGTAAACTTAAATTGACCGTAGGTGTGAATGGCTGTGTGTCTATGTGTCAGCTCTGCGATGATCTGGCGACTTGTCCAGGGTGTACCCCGCCTCTTACCCATAGTCAGCTGGGACAGACTCCAGCTTGCCTGCGACCCTGTACAGGATAAGCGGTTACGGATAATGGATGGATGCATTAATGCACACACTGAAAAGCTAAAAGTCGATGACACAAGCCATGGCTTAAAGGAGCAGAAACCTTTAGAAAGAAATTGCTTCATTTTCAATCAGCCATGTGGCATTTTCATTTCAGACACAGCAGGTACACAAATCAAGGGCAAGTCAGAATGAAAGTACTGCTGGGTTGTTATAGCTGCATTTGCTACATATAAATAATGACATATAATTTATATTGAGTGGGTGGGGGTCATTATTGTATTGAAAGCAATTAAAGTCAAAACCTCAAAATAAATGCTGTTTGCCGATCACAGTAAGTGCCCTGATGTGCCATCAGCACGTTTACGTTAAAAATAAAACTTTGTAGCAACAATTTATTCATTTTAAAAGTTATGGTATTGCTAAAAAATAGGCTGCAACCATTTACACTGAAATTGGATATCTGCCCGTGACATGATGATGATGCCCTTTATTGTCACTAGTCACATGTACCAGCGAAATTAGCCGTCAACCTGTCCGTACATATACAACATACAAAAAAAAAAACATTAAAGGCACGCTAGTACGCTGTTTACCTTCATTACACAGAGCCATCAAATAAAGGCTTCTAATTCTCATCTCATTATCTCTAGCCGCTTTATCCTGTTCTACAGGGTCACAGGCAAGCTGGAGCCTATCCCAGCTGACTACGGGCGAAAGGCGGGGTACACCCTGGACAAGTCGCCAGGTCATCACAGGGCTGACACATAGACACAGACAACCATTCACACTCACATTCACACCTACGGTCAGTTTAGAGTCACCAGTTAACCTAACCTGCATGTCTTTGGACTGTGGGGGAAACCGGAGCACTCGGAGGAAACCCACGGGGAGAACATGCAAACTCCGCACAGAAAGGCCCTCGCCGGCCACGGGGCTCGAACCCGGACCTTCTTGCTGTGAGGCGACAGCGCTAACCACTACACCACCATGCCGCCCGCTTCTAATTCTATTTTTAAAAAAAAATCCCCAGGTACCACTGCACTCTTTCTCCCTCTCTCTGTGCGTTTTCACTGTTCAGATGGGTTAAATGCAGAGAGCATTTCACTGTACTGTCATGTATATGTGACAAATAAAAGCTTCTAATTCGAAAAATCTAATCAGAAATTTTCTGTAACCATGTGATTTTTACTCGCAACAAAATCTGCAAATCAATAGACTTCACTTTTATGAAGTTTAAAGCTCACTCGGCTAGATAATGCATGCGCAGTACTGACACAGACACTTGGAAACAATCCCTTCGCCATAGCAATGCGATTCTTGACATCTGAAAAGATAGTTTTTCTCAGTAAATAAAAACAAACAAAAGCACGTTACATAAAATCATCAATGATTAGGCTTATTTTTACACCCGAACGCTTGATACTTGGACATCTTCAGGGTTCTTTACAACAATTTAGAAGCGATGTATCCATGAGATCCACTAGCCATGTAGACTGTAGGTGACATCATGATTTGTACTCAGAGCACAATATTTGAACCTCGGAGAGAGTAAGATGTATGCGCCCAGGGACATTGTTTTTCTTTTAAAATCAAATCTGGGCACAGTATACAGGTACAACTATGAACAAGTGAACATGTCTTGTATGGATATTATCTGTTTATTTTTGGGTGTAGTTAATCTTTAAGGATTAAAGATCCTTAAATCACTTAGTAATTTCCTCAAAGATAGCAAGATTATTCAGAATCTCTATTGTCCTCAACTGTCAGTATTCCCTTGATTCACACAGCAGGGCATCAGAAGATTTCAGAAAAGCTCATATTTGCACTTTCTGCTTCTGTTTGTCATGCTTTAAGTGAATGGAAAGTTCTTCTGCTTGGTCTTTTTTTTAAATAAATGATGGCTTCTAGCCCTCCACTGTATGCAGTCTATCTCTCCATCTCTCTCTCTCTCTAAAATACACATGCCTTCTCTGAAGACAGACTCCATTAGAGCCATGTCCTTCGGTGAGCTCAATTTTTCCTGACCTTGCCAAACATACAGCATTAAGAAAATGAAGGGGAGGCCTTTAATTCATTAAATATCTTACTTTGAAACATAACAAATGGATTTCAGGGATGTATGGAAGAGATTCAATGTGTTTCACACATGAGAGAAAGCTGAAGGGCACTGGATAAATACACTTAGACAAGAGTTTACCTTATTCAATATTATGGCTATTAAGTGCTTATTTGTGGGAGTTTACTGACAAACTCTCTGCATTATATAAAATGTGTCGCGTGTGTGTATGCATATGTAAATACAAATGTACATAAACAGTGGCTACTTTGAAGAATCTAAAATATGAAACTTTTTTAAACACTTTTTTTGTTTACAAAATTCCATGTATGCTACTTGATAGTTTTGATGTCTTCAGTATAGTTCTACAGTGTAGAAAATAGTCAAAATACAGAAAAGCCTATGAATGAGTAGGGGTATACTGTATATTACACACACTGTGCCCTCCACAATTATTGGCACCCTTTGTAAATCTTAGTAAAAAGGGTTAGAAAAAAAAATCCAACCTTTAATTTCAATTAAAGTTCATTCAGATGAAAACAAATCCCTGATCAAGAAATTATTTTCAGCAAAAACACAAAAGTTCCATTTTTGTTACATCAGACCATAGAACATGGTTCCAGTCAAAGTCGTAGTAGCGTTTCACAAACTTCAGGCTTCATGTTTGTGGTTAACTGACAGAAAAAGCTTTTTTCTGGCAACCCTTTCAAATGATCTGCTGGCATGGAGGTGGCATCTGATGGTGGTTTTGGACACTTGGAAACCCCAAGATTTTATTCTCCTTACAATTCACCAACAGTCATCCTTGGATATATATATATATATATATATATATATATATATATATATATATAGAGAGAGAGAGAGAGAGAGAGAGAGAGAGAGAGAGAGCCTCTCTTCCCCTCCTCCTCACTGTACGTGGGAGCAAAATAAACTTGTCCTCTCCCAGGCAAGTTTAAAAGTTGATGGCTTTTTTTTTTTTTTTGCTTGCCCCAACAGTAGAAATGGACACTTTCAGGTGAGCAGTTTTTTTTTTTTTTTGAATAACGATTGACCATTTTTGTTTATAATCCCTGACTTATGAATGTTAAACTTCTTTCTCATTTGGTTTGTGTGTTCTCTTATTCATCAACATGGAAAAGATGACTCAGGGAATATGGCCTCTGTCTCACCTCATACAGTATTTGTCTCCCAGTTAATCAGGAAGTCATGGATTACAGCGTGAAAGTTCCTACACACTCCAATCAACTCAGAAATGTACAATTTAAATGGGAAATATGTTTCAGTTACATTGTGTTCACTATCACTTCCAGAGGTGCCAATAATAGTGGCACGTATTTTTGTTGAAAATAAAATTGTTTTTGATGAGGGACTTGTTTTTCCCCTAAATAAATCTATTTCAAATCAAGGTTGGATTTTTCCCAATTTTTTCAGTATGACATGAAGCTACCTCACCAAAAGGTGGATTTTTTTTTTTTGGTAGCCATTTTTACAAATTTTTCCATGGAGTGCACTGAAGGGCACTGTAAACACACACACCTCTATAAATGGACAATTATTTAACACTGGTTTCTTCTTTACAAACCACTAGATGACAGACAGGCAGACGATGTAAAAGAAGCCCAACTGCAACTGAAGGATTCACTCTAAATAACTATTTTCTTGAGGACGTGGTTTTGATTTTGGAGGTCCTGCTCCCATTTGACCTTCTTCCTGATGGATATTCAAGAGAAGTTAAGCTTGAGACCACTTCAGTACTATTCATTCAATCTGATGATGGAATCCATTTTTAAGGTCAAGGTGTGCTTTATTACATGGTGTAATTTCAGCTCTAGTACATGCTGGGCTGGATTTTTAGGTTTTATTTAGTTTGTATGCTGTGGTGGATAGCAGGAATGATGGCAGTTAATTCTGAATAAACAAGAAATAAGTACTGCGAGAGATGGAGGACAGGCAGCGGGAATACGCCAAAACAAATATAACCACATTTATTTTGAAAGTATAAAATATCACACTGTAAAGGCCACTTTGCAAGGGTAGATTAAACAACCTCAATTTTTTTTTTTACACAAACTTTGAATACCTCCCTCTCAGTCTATTGTCTACTCTGTAGTAAACAGAAATGTCATCGTCCCGCTTGACCACAGAGTCTGCAAACATTTAAGCTATGTATCTGATGCCAGGAGCTTTGAAGGTTACTGGCATTCATCCCATCTTTCAGAGGTTGCAGGTATTCCAGGTGGTTCTCATTCATTTCAAAACCAGTGTACAGGCACAGCTTGACATCAAATTAAACAGGCACTGGATGCCCTCAAACTTGGAGACGCTAAAAGGACAAAAAAAAAAACAAAACAAAAAAAAAAACATTTGCAGTTCACATTCTATACATTGGCACCAGTCAGGCCTGTGGAGCTTCTCCTTGCAGAGAAAACGGCTCACAACAAAGACCCCGGCACTACAGGCAAATCTGGCTCACCTTGATCTTAGCAGGCTCCCTCTTTCTGATTCTATGTCAGTGAACATTAGTTCATATTCATTCTATACACAACCATTGACATGGTTTCAGATTGAGGTAGAACCGTTGTACCAAAATCTTAGCTTTAAGTTTATACCTATGAATAACAGTCACATTAACCAACTCCAATGGAGCAGATTTAAAAAAAAAAAAAAAAAAAAAAAATTCACATTCATCCCACATTTTTATCTACAACTACAATGGAGATCACCGACACGCTGGAATATCTGAAGTGTTCCCTAGAAATGCATTACTCCTGCTTTTCCCCCCATCCCTTTCTGAAGTAATGTTTTCCTTTATTCACAGATACCAGTATGCTGCCTCTACACATCAAGCCACCAGTCCTCTGTCTCACCAGGCATATGTGGGAGACAAACTAATACACCAGAGAGGATTCAAAACTGACAAACCCAAGTTAGACAAACCAGTGACACACTGACGCATGCCTATCTGAAGGCTGGGTCAGTCTAGGTGCTAGGCTTGGCCATAGCTATGCTCTGTGTGTCCCCTGAAGGCTGAAATGAAACAGGGGGCTTGCGCTTGGGTGCGTTGGCATAAAATAATACGAGTGCCTGCTGTTTAGGCTCTGATTACCCAAAGCCCAGTCTCTGTGGACTAGGACAAGGTGCCAGCACCCATATTGCTCGTCCCCCTGGAGGCTTTGTGGTTGATGATGCTCTCTGTGGATTTCAGTAGTCTCTCCAGGCATGGGGCACTGATCTTTCCTGGAGGCGGCTGACTAGGCACAGAGTCCATGTTAAGTTCAGGGGTGTCTATAGTGGAGGAAACCGAGTTGTCCTGTGTCACGTCCTCGTCCCTGCGGGCTGTTAGCAAGTTACGGACTGTGCGCTGGCCCTGCTCAGCAGTGGGCGAGCAGATGGGAGATGTGTGGAGCCATTTCAGATTGGTGGCAGAGTAAGGTGCTGGGAGGATGAGGTCACTGACCCGCATGGCCTTGGCAGCCACAGGAGAAGCACCAGCAGTGCCAGAGTTGAAGAGACCGGCAAGAATGGGGGCTGGAGCCGAGGACAACTGTGACAGAGATAGAGAGAGAAAGAAAAAGAAGGAGGAGATAAGGGGGGGAAGGGGGGATTTAATTCTCAATTTCAAATATAAACACTGCTCTGGAATTACTGTTACCCTTCATGAAAATGAGTAAAAATGTAATGCACTGAACACACACACACACACACACACACACACACACACACACACACACACACACACACACACGTCCTCCACATTTATCAGCACCCCTTGTAAAGATTAATAAAAAGGCTTTTAAAAAAAAAAAAAAAAAGATAAATCCAGCCTTTAACTGAAATTTATTCAGAGAAAAAAAACAAATCTTTCATTAAGAAATAATTTTCAAAAAAAAAAAAAAACCTGTTAGTATTATTGGCACCTCTGGAAATAGTGAACACAATGTAACTGAAACATGTTTTCCATTTAAATTGTACATTTTTGAGTTGATTGGAGTGTGTAGGAACTTTCAAGCTGTAATCCATGACTTTCTGATTAACTGGGCTTGATATTAGGTGACACAGAGGTAGGGATCGACCGATATGTTTTTTTCAGGGCCGATACCGATTATTATGGAATTGGGATGCCGATAACCGATATGTGCAACCGATAAATGTAAACATTATAATTCACATGAAATTAAACATAGCACACACTGACACAGACCTTCATATCCATGAAATGTATGTTTAATTGTAAAATTGAACATGAAATTTTGTGCAGGGAGATGCCAGCAGCATTTGTACAATAAAGTCAAACAGTTAGAATAAAATGAAAAATAAAATAAAATATTCACCAATAAAAAAATAAATCACTCCCTACTATATTACAGCTCACCATTTTCAGGGGAAAATAAATGAAAATACACTCTGGATTCTTTTACACCAAGAACTAAGTAAGACTTACCAACTTCAAGTAGTTTTTAAATAACAAATCAAGTGTAGGGAGCTGCCTGCAGCATTTTTTAAAAAGTAAAATCAAACAAAGTAGGCTATCACTCCCTATTATGTAACAACTTAACAAGTAACCATCTACATTCTAACATACAAGTGCAATGCGCTTTTTGAGCACGAGTCACGTCATGAAGTTCTCATCACCATAAATGGCCAGTAGGCTTGCGCTAGCCTACAGAACACAAACACTACGTTTTATTTCGTCTTCCCTTGACCACCTCTCTGTATGGCTGTCATTCTACTGTTCGAGTAGAACTACTGACACATTCACAACGTTTCCAGACGGGGATTTAAAAATGACTGCAGCCTACGTTATGCTGGGGACTGCTTACTATGGACAACATTACATGTAGTTTCAGCGAAACTAGTTGGTTGTAGGCTAATTCAAGTGCTTCCTTCCGTAAGCTAAGTTTGCCTGGCTACACAGATGCAAATGGACAATTTTAACGAGTAGTAGATGAAGAATGTAAACATATAATGATGTTGTGCTTTTGCAACTTGTGTGTTTGTGACTTATTGCGGCAAAAGCAGCGTGTCCTTACCTTGAAGTGGGATCTGCTTCTGCCCGAGTGCCCATACGGCCGCCTTGAAACAGTTCACAGCGTTTAACTATGCGTGTTGATTGGCTGTATCCCTTGTGCCGCTTCTGCCCGAGTGCCCGTACGGCCGCCTTGAAACAGTTCATAGCGTTTAGCTACACGTGTCGATTGGCTACATCTCTTGTGCCAAACAAATCAGATGTTGTGGTGGGCGGGACAGTGTTCTTGAACACAGAGAGGTGAGTGCAGGAAAGGACGTGCAGTGACAGTCGCGTTAGGAACGAAATGGCTGCAAAAAGGCATGTTATCGGCATATCGGTGGAAATTATGGACGATACCGATAACCCTAAAAATACAGAATATCGGCCCGATATATCGGCCAGGCCGATTATCGGTCGACCCCTACACAGAGGCCAAATTCCCTTAGTCACCCATCAACATGAGAAAGAGAAGAGAACACACACACACACACACACCAAATGAGGGAGAAGTATGTTGACCATGGTTATAAAAAAAAAAAAAGCTACTTGTCTGAAAATGCTTATTTCTACTGTTAAGGCAATAAAAAAAAAAATGTGAACAACTGGAACTGTTACAAACTTGCCTGGAAGAGGACCCAAGTTTATTTTGTCCCCATGTACAGTGAGGAGGAAGGTAAGAGGCAAAATTAATTGTGTAATGCAAGGACAGGTTGATGGTCAATTTCACTGGTAACAGTGATAAAGGGTTCATTCATTCATTCATTAAAAAATCCCCAAGGATCACTTTTGGTGAATTAGAAGAAAAAAGTAAAATCTTGGGGTTTCCAAGTCTCCCAAAAAAAAAAAAAAAAAAAAAAAAAAGACCATCAGACGCCACCTCCATGCTAACAGATTATTTGGAAAGTATGACAGAAACAAGAGTACTCAAAGCACAATATCCCCCGCTGGCAACTATGCCATAACTCTGGTAAAATGCGACTGAATTGAACAAAATTGCAATATGCACAGTACTGACATAATGCCTCTTGTCAAGTTTCATGAAATTCCTCCACAAATTGTGAGAGGAGTGGATTTCAGAAGGAAAACGCACTCATGAAATTGTCAAAGTATAATTTTGTTAATCAAGGGCTGTAACTCTGGTAAAATGTGACCGAATTGAACAAAATTACAATATGCATATCACTGACGCATAACAAAAGAATCCTGCCAAGTTTCATGAAATTCCTCCAAAAATTGTGAGAGGAGTTGATTTCAGAAGGTGAGCACCCTTCCCGGGAGGGAGGGACGGATGGATAGACGTTGCTGCGACATAATCCCCTTTTTGGCCTTTCGGCCAGCGGGGGATAAAAAGTTAACTACAAATGTAAGCGCCTGAAGTTTGCAAGACGCTACTACAACTTTGACTTGAACCGTGTTCTCTGGTCTGATGAAACAAAAATCTAGCTTTTTGTCAGTAAACACTTGCAGTGGATTTGGTGTAAAAAGAAGGATGGCTATAATGAAAAGAACCCAATCCCAACTGTAAAATATGGTGGAAGTTCTGTGATGTTTTGGGGCTGTTTTACCTGCAAAGACCCTGGAAACCTTCTTCGGGTACATGGCATCATGGACTTCATGAAATGCCACGACATTTGAAATAAAACTCTGGCTGCCTCTGCCAGGAAACTAAAACTGGGTTGCCAGGAAACTAAAACTGAATCTTCTAGCAGGACAATGATCTGAAACACATATATTCAAATCAACACAAAAATGGTTCGCTGAGCACATCTGCCGTGACCATCTCCGTCCCTCAACCCCATTGAAAATCTGTGGGCTGAGCTGAAGAGGAGCAAGCACAAGAGAGAGCCGAGGACCCGGGATGATCTGGATTGATTGTGTAAAGAGGAATGGTCTCAGATGACCTGCTCTGTATCTCCAACCTTATAAAATATGTTATCGGAGAGACTCTGTACCATTTTACAGGCAAAGGGAGGTTGTACAAAAGTATTAAAAATGCAGGGGTGCCGATAATGGCATCATGTTTTTGTTGAAAATAATTATTTCTTGATGAGGGATTTGTTTTTCTCTGAATAATTTTTTCAATTAAAAAAGGTTGGATTTTTTCAGTGCGAGATGAAGCTACTTCACAAAAAGGTGGATTTTTCCCCAATCTTTACAAGAGGTGCCAAAAATTGTGGAGGGCACTTTATTTACTATCCACATTCATTGGATATGAACAATCGCATGCTCTGATTGACTACTCTACTACTAGGATATCAGCTCATATACCATGAGTAGAGAAAAACAAAATGGTGGAGCGTGTTGCTGAACCAAACGAGGATCAAATGAAAACTACTCGAAAACAAAACCCCCAAAAATACAAAAAGCAACAAAATATGGGGAAAAAAAAAAAAAAGTATTTGATGGTAAGAATGCATCTTTTTTTTTTCCAAGAAAAATTATATCATTTTTCACAAATTGCTGCTGTCATTTTGCCGGTTTGTTTACATTCTAAACGGAAATTTTGTCGGACGTTTTGTATAAAGTTTTTATTTATCGAGTTTGCAAAAAATAAAAATGCTCCGTTTCTCAAAATCCAGTGAATGTGGACAGAATAAAACAGTTATTCTGCTCAATCTCGTCGTACATGGCCTATAGCCGACTTGGTGCTACGCACCTCATCGGCTGTGTGCGCGCGCGTGTTGAAAAACAGTGTGTAAGCAGCGCAATTTTTCAACATTGTCTCAAAATTATCTGCACTGTTATAATTAATAGTGTGTCAGGAAAGAATTCCTGGCAAATATCCAGCTGTTTCTGACATGTGAAACCTTTTGTTGTGGTTCACATTGAACTTATTAAAACTGCTACTATATCTGCTTACGTATTTTAATCCGTTACCCGATTTGTGCAGAACAACCATCTGCCTCTTTTGTGCTGAATGATTTTTCCAGCGGTAAGAGATTACAAAGGCATTTTATATGCACACAACCTCATATTTACACCCAAGGCCTGTGTTAAAAGGCAATAACAGTGTTGCTGGGGATAGATGATTATTTTAAAAAAGGGTGTTCAATTTTCACACACAAATGCTATTATTTTTAAAAAAATCAGTTTGAATAAGAATAATTTTGTTAGAACAAGTGGGTTCTCATATTGTTTGAGTTGATATTTGAATTATTGAATATGTTTATACAATATTTTTATAAATAATTCTAGCAGGTATGATGGATTAGGAAGGATACACATTGGATGAGGAGGCATGTCCTGACTCCTTGTAAGTTGATTGTCCCCAATGTGTTTCCTTCTGAAGAATTACGGAGACTGGAGCTCTTTCTACAGATTAGCATGTTACGGTTTCTGTACCCAGTCACGCTTATAAAATTACAAAAGCTGTGCTGACTTAATCGTTGCCACAACATTTAAGCCAATGTATTTAATACTAGGGCCACACCAATTTAATTAGTTGGTTCTCGGATTTTTTCAGTAAAAATATGAAGCGAGCG
This sequence comes from Neoarius graeffei, assembly GCF_027579695.1. NCBI lineage: Eukaryota > Metazoa > Chordata > Actinopteri > Siluriformes > Ariidae > Neoarius > Neoarius graeffei. Next base: position 72,238,851 of record NC_083570.1, read on the forward strand.
CGCGAAATAAAAATAAAATTAAAAAAAAAAAATGCTCTGATGGTAAAATTAGCGGTGGAAATAGAGGGCTTTCATAGAGAAACAAAAAAAGACAATACATTATTGTTACACATTTCATATGGCTCTTTTAATATCTTATCTTATTTCCACCCATATGCATTAAGGGCTAGCTCTGGCTGCATGTCTTTTATCAGGCAAACCAGTAAACAGATTGGCTAAATAAATGATTGAATTTACAGTCAATTGAACATCTACAATGCACAGAAGAAAAAGATTTGACCAGGAGTAGGCTACTTCTGATGGCTAAATACTTCGAATGATTTTTTGTTTGCCCCTCACATCAATCAATGAAATTTATAAATCAAACCCACCGCCACAGAGTTGTTGTCCAAGTTGGCACATCGCAGGGTAACAAGCTCACAGCATCTTGAGTACAACTGTGCAAAGTTCTCCCCCTCTTGAATTTCGACACACCTGTCAAATATTTTACGCTTCTGTTCGCTGAATATCCTAACAATCACAAACAGGCTTTGCAGGATTCCCCTCCACAGGCATGTTTCTTCCACAAGTCTTTATCGAAAGTGAAAGGGGCGATTTGATTGGTTTTCGACATCACATGACCTCAACCTGCAGTCGATTTCAATTTTTTTTTTTTCATTTTGCATTTTTTTCAAGCGGGCGGCACGGTGGTATAGTGGTTAGCGCTGTCGCCTCACAGCAAGAAGGTCCTGGGTTCGAGCCCCGTGGCCGGCGAGGGCCTTTCTGTGCGGAGTTTGCATGTTCTCCCCGTGTCCGCGTGGGTTTCCTCCGGGTGCTCCGGTTTCCCCCACAGTCCAAAGACATGCAGGTTAGGTTAACTGGTGACTCTAAATTGACCGTAGGTGTGAATGTGAGTGTGAATGGTTGTCTGTGTCTATGTGTCAGCCCTGTGATGACCTGGCGACTTGTCCAGGGTGTACCCCGCCTTTCGCCCGTAGTCAGCTGGGATAGGCTCCAACTTGCCTGCAACCCTGTAGAACAGGATAAAGCGGCTAGAGATAATGAGATGAATGAGATTTTCTTCAAGCGGCGATTCCGAGAACCAACTAATCGAATTGTTGTGGCCTAAACGAAATAATTTTTTTTTTTTTGGTAAAAACCAAGCTGTGCTATAAATGAAGTTAGTAGGGTTGCAAAGGGGTGGAAAGTTTCCGGGAATTTTGGAAACTTTCCCAGAACTTTGAAGGGCCTGGGAATATTGGGAATTTTCAATTTTGGCATTTATTAAGTTTTAAACATTTTAAAAAAAACATTTCATCGCCCAGAAAAACAAATTAAAACCCATGTTAAGCCTTTCAATTATGTACTGTTTTGTGCCAATTAAGAATAGGACATATTGCTAAAAGCCAATTAATAAAAGGCTTTTAGTTTTTCAATATTAGTTTTATATTCAGATTTTTCAGTGAAAAAATATTGTTCTCAATTATCTAGTCCGAGGAACACTTAATAAAAATCCAGTCAAAATTGTCAAAAGGTCAAATGCGCATTCCCAAGTTCCCTACCACGAAAGTGTAGAAGGTCTTGTATCCCTTGGTCCACCGCACATATTTTGAATACATTTTTTTTTGTGTTGGGGACCTCTCGAATCTGCATTTGAATAGATTTCTATCAAGTGTCCCTCGGACAAGATATCTAGTAATTTTGAATTGAATAGATTATATTTCTAGAGTGTACCCTTTGGTAAGAATTAACTGGAAATCTAACTCATTGCATAACAAGTAGTGATTTCTAAAAATCTTGCAAAAACTCAATTGTGACCATTTTTAATTACAAAACTTTACAAAACTTGAAGACTTGCCTACAGATTTAAAATAACATCATAAAATAACAAGCATTATTAAAAAATGTAAAATGTAAAATTTCTAATTACTAGTAGTCTTGAAATAAGTTTTGCTGCTTGTAAAATATATTCGTGCCACTTTTTTTATTTTATTCTGGAGCAAGGCTGTTTAATGTCATTGTTTTAATAGCATTGTATACCCTAATCATTACTTCTAATCAAATAATTTGCTTGCAAATTATCAGACAGGATATGGTTTACAAACCAGTTGCAAAATGAAAAAGGAATTCAAGTTGTTGAAGAATAATTAGTAAACAAAAAAAGTTACAGGAAGCAGTCTTCAAAATCATAAGTAAAGTTGCTTTTGAAGATAAGCTCTCACAAAGTCTAAGGTTATTGTTTAATTCATTATACATATACCAGGGGAAACCCGTATTGTTTTTGTAAAACATTTGGTGGTTATTAAATTCTTAGTTGTTTAATTAGTTGCATGCTTGTTTTTGCTTGTATGTTCTTCTGAACAGAACAGAGACCCAGAGAAACATCCTAATCTGAATAAAAGGACCTTATTTTTTTGTATCAATTTTTAAGTAACGTTGTTTTTGAAAATTCCCGAAAGTTCCCCAAAATTCCCGTTAATTCCCAAAATTTCCATGGAAATTTTCCAGTCTGAAAATTCCTGGGAATTTTGCAACCCTAGAAGATAGACATAGCCTCAATATATAAATTTGCTACTCAACTATTTATAAGGTTGAGAATCTAATAGCAGAATTAGAAGTGGCTCTCTGAAATGTGTAAACACTTTAAAAATAAATAAATAAAAAAAACAAATACAATAAACGGGGGGTGTCCACTGATGGTTGCTAAATGAACCATAAATTATTTTTAAAGAACATTCATTTCAAATTGATAGTTCAACAAAATTGAAAATTAAATCTGGATTGATATGGATTTATTTTAAATTTTGCATCCACTCCGAGGCAAGTCAACTAAAATACTTAGGCACAACACCAAGGAACTAAGGAAGGAAGGAAGGAAGGAAGGAAGGAAGGAAGACTTTCCTATTGGATTTGTTGCTCAGCTGATCCGGCATTGCAAAATTGATCATGGAGACAACCATATTACTTGGGTAACAAGAATTTTATTCCCCTCATACTGGCCTACACAAATTCACCAACTGTTTTATAGAGAAAATTCAGCGATTATCTTTTTAGAAAAGCAGTTAGGCAAGCCGATACACAACTTTGACCCTACAAAACAAAATGATAAAACTCAGAGAGTTGATATGTATAACTAAGCCAACAATTCCTTTAGTCATTTTGAGGGAAAATAAAAAGTAGGAGTTCTTGAGTGGTGCAGAAGTAAGTGTTTTCCTTGCCATTATGAAATCAGGGCTTGACTTATGACAGTGCCTTTGTATTCCTTTTGCCTTGAACATTAAACTGGGTCAATTTAAATTTACCTTTCAAAGGCTGAAGCAGAATATTAGTATATAATGTAGTGTTGGTCTGACAATTGCACAATTTAGATGGAATGCCTTGAAATCATCTGTTCAAATGGTTACCTAAATATTTAAATTGGAACCAATGAAGAGTTTTTTTGTCTAGAGTGCAGATGTTCACTGGGACCCTTTCCCCCCCAAATTACTTTTGTTCTGAGGGAACATGAGAAATGTGTGTAGTACCTTACAACTGTAGAAACGGGTTTTAATGTCTACCTGCCTGACCTGTTCCTCTCGGTGTCAGGGATTAAAGAATCATGTGTATTTTGCCTGTCCAAGCCACGTTTGTGACAGACATGTCTTGGTGAGGAATGCTGGTACGAAATTACCATTGCTTTCAAATGACAGTGTGTCACCTACTCTTTTAATCACTAAATTTTAAAGAGATGCACACATTTTACAAATGGCACTCTCTTTGTCTAACATGTTAAGCTACATATACATGTTCTGCCAAGAGTTCAGTTTCAAAACATACAGTACATGGAGAGCCACAAGAACAAAACGCATTACCTTGGGTTTTTTCAGCACTGTGGTCTCTTGTGTCAGCTCCACAGCAGTGGTTTGGTGGCTGGGTTTTACGTTAGGGAACCATGTCTTCAACATTTCCTCCATTTTCAGGATGATGTCAATATACCGTTCACTGTATGACACATGAAGAATTAAAATTTAGTAAGGACAGCTTGCACATAACTGGAATTAAGAATGTGGCATGAGTTCTGACCGTAGGCATGGTCTAAGGCAGGACAGATACGCCATTTTATCTGAAGGAGTGTGAAAGGCTGTTTTTTCTTGCTGAACTTAACTGGTAGCACTGGATGCAAAAGTATGTCTTGCCATAACTACAGCTCACACATGTTTATGCTTACACGTGGCACAGAGCACAACGTTTCTCTCGCCTCTAAAAATAGGTGTGTAAGCCTACAGCGACACACTGACAACCACACTCCATACAAAGAGGAACAGTTGCCCTGAGGAAAAGTGACGCAGTCCACCCACACACAAGCTGCTGTTCACAGACTTCAAACAATTCAGCAGATGTTTAAGGTGGATTAGTGTAAATCATAGGACCAGAGTCTACCTGTCCTAGCCCTATTAAATTTACATGATCCATTATCCAATATGACCTTTGCCAGGAAAGTTAATTTGATCATCATGCCAACATTGAGGCCTTGCCCTGAGTGCCTGCCAGCTGGCAGAACTGTTCAACCCAAGGGAGGGGTTCACAACGGCTTCTCTTTGCCACTCCATGCTGTGTGTCTCCACAGGGAGGTGGCCTCTCTTCCGTTTAGTCTCTCTCTCCAGCAGCTGCCGGGTCAACTGGGGCCATGTTGGCTCAATGCCCTGATCTACAGAAAGTGGGTGGATGGGTGGGGGTGTCTGTGCTTTAAAACCACTGGCTACTCATTTCAAGTGACAGCAAGGTCTCAACAACGTATTGGGTCAGTTGCATGCAATGTGATCTGAAGCTTGCAAATTCCTAACAATTCAAGTGAAATCTTTATTTGTATGAAAAGTTATACGAGGGGACTTCAAAAGGTTCTCGGCCTCACCCAGAAAACGTCACAGCAGAAAGATTGTTCTTGCATTATTTTTCAGCATAGTTTCCTTTATCAATGCACTTGCCCCACCGATGTTCAAGCTTCGCTCTCCCTTTGCAGAAGGTCACATCTTGAGCCTTCAGATCCTCCTCAGCAGCATGGATGACTTCATCACCACTCTGGAAATGGTGACATGCGAGTGGAATTTCAGTTCGGGAAACAGATAGAAGTCAGGCGGTGCCAGGTTGGGTGAGTAAGGTGCATGGGACAATAGTTCAAAGCAACATTTGGCTGCTTGTGCCACTGCCACCTGTGCTGTGTGGACGGGCGCATTGTCCTGGAGCAACAGCACGCCAGCTTGAAGCTTCCCTCTCCCTTTTTCTTTGATTCCTTCTTTCATTTGAGTTTTTGTGAACAGTGATATAAGGCTTTATAGTATACAATTATGCCCCAAAATGGGAGCTACGCCTCTTGTTTCCAGATGAGGCCAAGAACTTTTTGAAGTACCCTCATAAATGTCAAGGTAAGGGTCAGGGTGGGTTTGGATTTATACTTTACCTTACCACATTTTTGCACTTCCTTTGTATAAAACTAAATTAAATCAAACCATATCACCATTCCTTATTTGAATTCATCAAAATTTTTCATGTGATCAGGATCGCTGCAGTATAACTCGACCCACACGACACTGTCAAACTATTCTAAGAACTACAACGCATTTCAAGAATAGACGTTTTACAGCGCAGCACAATGCAACAAAGGAAAGAGTCAGGCTTTGTGCCAAATACTGTTCTCAGAACTGAGAATGATGTGTCCAGTACCCACTCTGACTCATGCTTGGAGAGCAAGTCGTATAAAGAAACAAATACTTTCCACCTCCTGACAGCTATATTGTAGAACATTACATGGTCTCACCACAAGACAGCTAATCGAACGGATGCAAGGTTATTTCCAGAACAGACCTCACAGTGACTGGTCTAACAGGGCCGAATGGCTCTCCTGTTGTGGCCATACAGCCTGTGTGACAATTCTCCCTTACTCAGTGTCACTTTTAGGAGTCCAAAGCACAAGAATGCTTGCTGGGACACACCTACAACACCAACAGGAGCCTCCTCATGCCTCAGCAATACTCAGAATCCACAAGAATGTAAGTGAGGGGCAAGCAAACAAAAAAATTAAACCAGAAATGGGCATGGTCTATACTTTTCATCCCCAAAACATCGGGGGGAGGGAGTATAGACTCACGCCTGGATAGCTGAAAGATATTGCTGGAAAAAGAAGTCATTTTTATTCACAAAATTCAACAAGTAGTAATTTTCAGATCATAACTTTATTCAACTCCTCAACCTGACAGTTCCTCAGCTACATCAATTTATGTTTCTTCTCAGAGATCAAGTCTCAAGCTTTCTAGTAAGCTATTTTATTAGGAAAAAAAAAAAATCCACACCACACCTGTATTTGTATTTTTTTAGAACACATTATCTGTTCAATCCATATCTGCTTACATCCCTAACATATAGACATTTGTAACACAGATGGATGAAACCCATCAAAGAGCATATGGATGGATGTAGGAAAAGGAGGAAAGCTCTTACCCCATGCAAGGATTCTGAAGGACCCCCATTATTCTCTGGATCCGATCCATGGCTACACTCTCTTGGAAAGTGCTGAGCCCTGTGAAAGGAAACCACTTTATTTATTTCTTTATTTAGGGTTTTTTTTTTTTAACACTCAGCTCTAGTGCCTTGTCTCTGACAGGCTGGGCTGTGCCTGTGCAGCAGATGGGTTTTTGTGAAATGTGTGGGAGGGCAGACTCTCTGTCTTTGTGGCCAGGAAGTCTGGGGTCACGCGGAGCTCCGGCTTTGACGGAGATCCCAGTACGACTGCTCGTGAATGCTCGCTCGGCACACAGCCTGCCTACATGCCCACCAAACCATGAACAGCTAAAAACTAGCCAACAAATTTTAAAATTCAGCATCTACTGTACTTAATACCATGTAGTACTATGCATTTCTGACTGGTTTACGTTTCACTGGACTACTAACCATTTTCACAAAAGAAAATGCTGAAGCCAATATAATTTTACAGCATTTGAAAAAAAATATATTATACTCTATGCCCTTCAGTCATCATATCTGAACCCAACAAACTAAATCAGAGCTCTCCATTACCACAATCAAAACACTAATAGATATCTTCTGAAAGAATGGTGTTCATGACCCCAGTATAGGTCTAGAAACTTACACAATATGCGTCAGTGAGAAATGGAGCTTAGTAAGGCTACACCACCTTACTAGGACACTTTTGTTGGTTTTTCCTTTCACTTGTCACTCATTTTTATCTCCGAGACCTTCACTGCGCCTTTAACATGTGAATTTTTTAAAAGGAATTTCCAGCCCGCAATATTTTATCATTGACATTAAGACAGGTCATCAAAAAGAGTTTCATAACTCTACAATTTCATCGGCTTGCATCAAACAGTGTCCAGTGCACACATTACCACAGCCTTCTCAGGAACACAGATCGTGCCTCGGAAACGTGTCCTAGTCTGATCAATCTAATGGTCGTACTTTTAATAAAATCCACAAATCAGCTTTAATAAAGAGGATCCTAAACAGATGTTCTCTGCAGAATGTGATATTTTCGCCTAATACCAACACACATGAGCTAGTAATTATAAATAATTCTTCATGACTGGAACGGTCTCACAAATCAATCTTCTAGATATCACTGGACAGTCCAGAGCCGTGTATGAATTCACTCCCTACTTCCCATACACGCACTATTTTGAGTGCCATTTTGAACTGTTGTACAAATGAGGCACATGACTTTCACACAAAAGTACCACAATGTATTAAAAAACAAAATATATATCTCTTTATTTGCAACATTGGATTGGCTAACCTTGTCTATAAATGCAAGCAAAAACCATGTTTAACAACCACTAAACACTGACCGACAGCTGCTACCCAGATAACAGAAAAATTTATCAGAAAGTTATGGAAAGATTACTGCTAAAGTTTTGACAATTAAAAATGGTTGGCATTCACTGTAGGAGCATTTATGAACTGTCAAAAATATTTTCAGGACACCCAAAAAACAAACTGGATGTTCTTGGAACCAAAAGGCTCCAAGAATTTTAAAACAGTCCAAAAACTTTCTGATAACCTAAAATTAGAAAGAACATGCACATTTTTACTTAAGATCACATTTACATGCAATTTTCATGGTTTCAGGTGGAAAACGTTAAACCTTTTATTAGAACATCTTGTGTCAATGTATATATTTTTGTTGACACTTGTTTAAACATTTATAATCATACATATATTTGATGCACTTGTGAATTTGCAAGTCTTTGAATTCAGTCCATTGTGTCCCTTTCTGCTGCCCTACACAGAACAGTCTATATAGTAATCAGTGAATAAGTGAGTACGTGTGCACTTTCAGACAGAGTTTGGTAATTTAAAGTAGGACTGTAGTAAGGAAAGCCCTGTGTCAGGTAATGTGAGCCCAGTACTGCAGCTGAAACCCCTTGCTATGGAACAATGTAAGAAGAAATTTTAGAGAAAGCTGCTACTCACGTTCTCTGTATCTGCCAGAACGGAGGCCATTCAGGATTGAGGAGAGTGGGTGAATATAGCACTGCAACTCCACACACTGTGGAACAAAAGCCATCATTCAACATCTTTTTTCCCCCCCAAAAACTAGTCATTATCTGATAGGACAATAACGCTACTGTTGACATTGTCCTGAGGACGTTTTCAAAAATAGTTTGTTTGTGAAGAGAATGCATTTTCAGTGTGTAACTTGTATGTAATTTGTCAAATCTAAAATACTCTAAAAAGCAAATAATTTTTAATAATTAAAGTCCTATAGGATGTTTTGGACCTCATATTTCAGACTCTGTATATGTATACAGTCAACAACAAGCTTACAAGGCAATGCAATGTGAATTACTAACCTTTCACAATAGCATTATACACCAGGACTGGTGTTTTATGGTGGCCCTATAAATGAAGTAAGCCCTGTTGACTCACAAAAGTCAAACAGTTTTTTTCAACTTCATCAACTCAATAAAAGGGGAAGGTCTTCTTAGAAAAAAAAAAAAAGTTCCACTATGCTTATTTCTACCATTTGCTTTGCATGTGTGTGAATCGAGATCATGTGGGTGATGAGGGTGATTCTCTGTAAAATGGGCACTTTCCTTTCCTTGTACGGAATTTGCCAGAAACACAACATGCCTTACCTTGTATGCAAACAGCTTGTCCTTCGTTGGGCTGTCTGTGAGCTGTTTTTCTTTTTGCTCTGGCACTGGCAGGCACCGCACTCTCTTCTGTGCCTGTCTGCTTTTGCCTTTAGGGCTTCCCGAGGTGCAGCTGTGACCAGACACATCTTCGTGTCCCGATGGTGAAGGCTCTCGGCCTCCAGTGCTGAAAGAGCTGGTTGGACTGGAGGGGGGGCTGCTCCTGCAGCTCCTGTCCTCCTTATCCTTCACGGAGGTGTCACTGCTTTTCCTGCAAGTGTGAGGGCCACAGCTGTTCTGAGCTGCAGGAGTGGTGGGTAGTGTGTCCTGTTCTCGATCACATTCAGTCTCCAGCTCACTGTCATTGTCCTCATCATCATCACTGGCCAGCCAGTCAACGGAATAGTCCGAATCTGATGCCGACATCCTCGGCCGCTTCATTACTGGCCTGTGGAAAAGAAAAAAGGCTTGCTGTAAGTCTAACAGAAATGCAACTAATACAATGGGGGGGGGGGGGGGGGAGACACGCTGTACATGTTCATGTACAGTCAGAATATGGAGAAACACGGTTTCTTACAGTCTCTACCATTCTGTTTCTCTCTCTTTTTTTTTTTTTTAATTGTTTAAAATATAGTCAGGTATCAAAAACAGAGAGATCAACAGCCAAGCAACCATTCACTGGCTCACAGTTTATCCTGTTAAAATCACAGAAACACTGAATGGCACCAGTGCAAATGTAGACGTTCCGAACCACATACTTTTAAATAGGTGGTGTACTATTGTGATATACTATGCAGCATACTAAGAAAATGGTTCTTCACCAGGCTATACGCGTGTAATGGCCCTTTTCCACTACCCTTTTTCAGTTCACTTCAGCCCGACACGGCTCGCGTTTCGACTACCTCAGAGCAGCACGACTCAGCTCGCTTCAGCCCTGCTTAGCACCCAAAACTCGCACGGTTTTGGAGTGGGGCTGAAGCGAGCCAAATCGAGCTGAGTAAGGCTGGGGGCGTGAGCAGACACTCCCCTGTGCACTGATTGGTGAGGAGGAGTGTCCTCACACGCCCCGCGAGCACGCTGGGATCTGTAAACACCGTAAACCCGGAAGAAGAAGAATTACGAGAATTTCTGAAGCCTTATGCACCTCGTCTCATCTATACGCTCTTGCCAGTATCTGTTGGCATTGTCGGTGACAACAAGCCACAGCACCAAGTCCAGCAACACTAACGACTCCATGTCCTCCATGTTTATTGTTTACTATCCAGGTTGTGAGACTACCGCTTAAAAGATCACTGATGTCACTGTTTGCGCCGCTTAACGACATCACGTGACATCCACCCACTTTCACTAACTCCACCCAATGTGTCCACCCACTTCCAGCCAGTACGGTTCAGCGCGGTTGTAGTCGAAATGCAACTCCAACAGCCCCGCTCAGCTCGACTCAGCACGGCACAGCCGCGTTGGTAGTGGAAAAGCGGCATAAGGCGCAGATCAGTCAGACATCCAGTCCCAACACCCGTGTCTCCACACTGTGGATAAAGTGTCCATGTAGAAGACTGACTGCTACGTCCCAACCACAAAAACACACCACGTGGCCCATTCCATTAAATAATTAAACAACATGCTGTCTGTGACTGACCCTTACCTGGTTGAACATTTACCTGGTTTTGTTTGATTAGTACACCATGTTAAGTACATGTTACATGTTAAGTACATTGTGTACTTAACATGGTGTACTAATCAAACAAAAACTATGTTAATCTACATGCAGGAGTAGGCATATAGCCAGTTTTGGGTGTATAAATAATGTCTTATGGATGGATGTTTTCATATTTGTAGCTTCCCACATTTATACACACACAAAAAAACTGCCATGTATTTTTCTTTTCATTATTAAACCTTCATGCATGGCACCTCTTGAAAAACAGGTGGCTGAAAACATGCACCAAGAGTCTCAACTGCTCATTCAGTAAAACTGGATCACAGCAGCCATGACAGCCACCGTGAGATGGAAACAATAGTCCCTCAACGACAGCCATTTTAATAGAGCTGCAACACTGACATTTAGAACAAAATATGTGTAGCAGAGTCCCACTTAGGAACAGAATCTTAAAAGCTTTTGGAGCTGATAAGAACAAAAGTTGGTTTTATAACAGGACAGAAAATCAATCAGAACAGACTTTTTTTTTTTAGATTTTCAGCATTACTGAGCTTTTCACTAAGAATGTTATAAAAAAAAAAAAAGTCTTAATTGTTTAGGGAATGTATTTGGAATTTTAAAATGGTGACTCTTCTCGGTTCTTCTTCCAATACAGTTCAGAGCACCTTCTGGTGTATTATCGAACTGGTTATGTGGCATACAGAGAGTAAGCATGAAGTATCTTATATCAACAGAGAAAAGCTTTTTCATAGTAATGATGTTTCACCAGGAGATCACTTATCTAGTGAGTAGCGATGAGGAAAGAGTTGTTCGTTCTCAAAGGCAGCCTGTTTATACAAACATGAGTTTTAGAAAGAAAACCTGTTTTGTTTTTTGCTTCTTATAGCAAAAAGACACATAACTAATAAGTCCAAAAACAGGTCAGGATAGGATTCATCCATTTTCTGCATTTTCCTTCAAAACAGTGAATAAAAGAAATGGTATAGAAACAGCTTTTAGTTAGTTTCGAGGCTACATTTTATTTTAACTGGAAACGATACAGAAAACAAAAACACACAACACTGTCACCAACTTATTTCTCTACTACAGTATTAGAATTGGGTCATGTGCAACTTGTATCTTAATCACCTGGATATGTTTAGCCTACATCTATATATTACATATATAATATATAAAACTGATTATAACCTACAGTAAATTGCACATTATATAACTGAGCACCAGAGATCCGGTGGTAAAACGTGCCTCTGAAAGATGATGAATGAACCCACTAATAGCCTCATTTTCATTCTGTGAATTTAGTTAAGCTTTCAAACGTTTCAAAGCATCAAAGTGGCTCACTATACTGAGTGAAAACAGCTGATAAATAGTACAAAGACCAGCCTTGGCAGTGCAATTATCAACAAACAGAGCAAATATAATAATATCACTTATAATCACCAACATAAATGGCATCAAGAACTTCACTCAGATTAGATCCAGAATAGAGTAGTGCATGCTGAATATAGTATTAAATAGTAGCCTGTGTCAAAACAGTACTCGAATAAACCATGTGATCATCTCAAGATGGAATTAAAGAAAATAAACCCAGCATCAATAGCTTTATTACCTGTAGGATTAAAGAGGGTGGGGTTGGGGCACTGGAGACAGCACCTTAATGCAGCCTGAACTCAAATAACTACCCAGACAGCATGTTATTACAGGCTCAAATCATATATAATAGAAACAGGTTTACTATAACACACACACACACAGCGTGCTATAGTTTGGCATTTCTGATATAAGTATAAGGATAAACACGTGCTCATAATCTCTCTTTCAAAAAGAAAAAGAAAGAAAGGCGCCATGTTTTGTTCTCCAGAGTTATCTGGACGGATTGTGTAAGCCAGCAGCAGCAGCACACTGGAACATCTGTACACCGTGTGGAGGAGTGTGAACAACAAGCAGTGCTGATTTCACCACACAGCTGTAACAGGCAACTCGGCTAAACTCTGTGTGTACATTTCATTCATACCTGCAGTAGTAACTAATAACGTCAGTCAAACCAGGTTTGTTGAATTATTGTGAACGCGGTCGTACCTTTTTTTCAGGATATAAGAGAACAGTGCGCTTTCCTTTGTTTCAGAGAGAAGTCCAGGACGCGGTGGGCAGCGCCTCGTGCTTTTCCGTCAAGCTGCAGAGCTGAGCTGCGACTGAGCGGCCCGTGTTACTGCTCCCCAGGCAACGTGTCTGCGTGGGCGGGCACAAACACACCGGGCTCTCCCATTGGCGTCTCCACAGCCCGAGCTGACCAATAAGGCTCGTGTATAGAGACGGCCGTGGGCGATAGGCGAGCAGAGGTTGCATATGCAAATGAGATGGAAATGCAGAAAGCACGTGGACACGCGGATCGGTTTCACTCCAGCATTGCAACTGCCGGACGGACTGTCAGCTCGGCGGCTCTGGTTCTGCTCCCAGTGGCAAACTTATTCATGCCTCATTAGATCAGTGGACGAGACAGCAGATACCCGACCGCCATATTCACATATAATCCGTCTATTCAACAGCATCCGCAACTAAACTACCATTCGTGTTTGCTAATAAAACACTGTTTCACGGGGATTGCTTTCTAATGGGTCCAGTTCGTCCCTTTCCTAACCGCAAATAGTCACCCTGTTACAATCTGACTGCAAATATTCACACGTGGTGTTTTGGCCTCGCCCAGCAATTCCGCCTCCGTTAGCTGCACGTGCGGCGCTGCTCGTGAACCGAACAAATTAACGTTAATGATTTTATCACTGGAGGAATGAATGAATGAAACAGGATGAACGTGACGCACCGCAGTGTGGGACCTTTTTTTGGTCTTGCTTTGGGTTAAACACGTGACGTGTTACGCAGTCAGAGCGTCAACACTGCAGTGGGGCGGGGCGAGGGGACGGACCGCCCCAAACCGGATCAAGCCACACTTTTGTAAAGGCACACATGCGCCTAACAATATTTACCCTGCATTAGGGAGTGGAAGTTATGTGACATACTGCACGGTGAAACCTCCGTCCTGATGTCATTTAAGGATTGTTTTATAGGCATTCACTGCTGGAAATGGCTTTTTTAAATACTGTAAGATGTATTTGTAGTGACTTAACAGCTTGCATACTGCTTATTATACCCACAGAATCAAATGATACATGATCAGTTAACCATTTTTATGGAAATATAAACCTGCACACAATGAAAAACACACCCAGTGGCCACGTTAGATACACCTACTAGAGAAGCTTTGTTTATAGCTTCACTCTTCCCTGTAGAGTCTCAATCCAGCAGTAATGTGTTGTTTTTAAACCCTAGCAGTATTACTGCCCCCCCCCCCCCCCCCCCCACACACACACACGGCTGTACTGAGAATGATGGTCAGTAGTGGGTTTTTTGTTGTTTCATTGATGGATGGGGTACATAGGTACTAACTAACTATATGCACAAAAACAAAGTGTGTGTGTGTATATATATATATATATATATATATATATATACACACACACATATGGGCGGCACGGTGGTGTAGTGGTTAGCGCTGTCGCCTCACAGCAAGAAGGTCTGGGTTCGGGCCCAGTGGCCGGCGAGGGCCTTTCTGTGCGGAGTTTGCATGTTCTCCCCGTGTCCGCGTGGGTTTCCTCCGGGTGCTCCGGTTTCCCCCACAGTCCAAAGACATGCAGGTTAGGTTAACTGGTGACTCTAAATTGACCGTAGGTGTGAATGTGAGTGTGAATGGCTGTCTGTGTCCATGTGTCAGCCATGTGATGACCTGGCGACTTGTCCAGGGTGTACCCCGCCTCTCGCCCGTAGTCAGCTGGGATAGGCTCCAGCTTAATTTCCCTGAGGGAACCCGCCCAAAGGGATCAATAAAGTTTTATCTATCTATCTATCTATCTATCTATCTATCTATCTATCTATCTATCTATCTATCTATCTATCTATCTATCTTGCCTGCGACCCTGTAGAAGGATAAAGCAGCTAGAGATAATGAGATGAGATGGGCGGCACGGTGGTGTAGTGGTTAGCATTGTCACCTCACAGCAAGAAGGTTCTGGGTTCGAGCCCAGTGGCCGACGAGGGCCTTTCTGTGTGGAATTTGCATGTTCTCCCCGTGTCTGCGTGGGTTTCCTCCCACAGTCCAAAGATATGAAGGTTAGGTTAATTGGTGGCTCTAAATTGATCGTGAGTGTGTCTGTATGTGTGTGTCAGCCCTGCGATGAGCTGGCGACTCGTCCAGGGTGTACCCTGCCTCTCGCCCATGGTCAGCTGGGATAGGCTTCAGCTTGCCCCCGTGACCCCGCACGGGATAAGTGGTTACAGATAAAACAAACAACACACACACACACATATATATATGAGTGTTATAGACTGGATGTTAGTTATATCTGATAGCTTGGCCAGAGTTTCATCACCTAAGTTAACATTAATTCTCGTAATATGCTTAAGTAATGCTATTCAGTAATCATCATGGTGCAGTGATTCTGAGACACAGACACTGTATGTCAGAAATGTTACACCCTGATTTTATCAGGTGGACTGTTTTTTGTTTTTTAAACTGAAACAGAGAGGTGTAACATTGACAAGTATCTCACTCATCAGATCTTAAAGTAACCAGACCTCTGACAATGAATGACCTTACCAATAAATAAATAAATAAAACATTTAAAAAAAAACACGTGGGGGGCTTTTCAAGGTTGCTATTGTGTCAGAATAGTTCAGTTCTAGTAAACTATGACTATGACAAAAGAACGTGACTGGTGACTCACATACACATGCTCGCTCTCTCTCTCTCTCTCTCTCCCCTCACAGGAATTCTCTGATGAAGAAGCAGGTGAAGATTCAGGCTGTGGAGGTATGAGTCATGGTGTTTTTTCATAGATAAATCTAAACATGTTGGAGAGAGAACAACCCATTCCCCTCTCTCCTCACAGAGAATGAAGGACAGAATATTTCTTTTACTCACCCTCCCATATACTTTATCATCCGTCATACACTGATGAAATACTGGAGCATTAAAGATGTTAAAAATAATCTTTAAGGGCAGTTTAACCCTTTGAAGTCTTGGGTTAGTATTCGTTTTAATACATTATACACAAAGTTCTCCTGAATATTCTGTATCCATAGTGAGACTAATGGGAAATATCTCTCCCCTTTTAAAATGGTCCCCTACTGATGGGACCTTATAAAACGAAATGTGGGCTGATGTTAATGTAGCTGATAATGCACAGATCCACTGTTAACTGTTAATTGCTAATCTGATAGCAAGCAGCCATTAGCCCACCACCCGGATTGCCATTATCGTTTGTATGTTTTGCCTGTGCAGTGGCCAGTGGCATAGAGTTTGGGACATGCTTTGTGAGTGTACTTACAGTACATGCTATGAAAACGGGAGAAAAGGCATCCATTCTGGTTTGTGTTTGCTAGGTAATGTTTTCTGCTTGACAAGAACAGAACGGGATATTAAAACTTTTACAACTGACTGACCCCCTCGTAACCATGCTTTGCCAAACCTGACCTTTTTTCCATGCTAGGGCCACACCAATTTAATTAGTTGGTTCTCAGATTTTTTCAGGAAAAATATGAAGCGAGCGAGCGAAATAAAAATAAAATTAAAAAAATGCTCTGATGGTAAAATTAGCGGTGGAAATAGAGGGCTTTCATAATAGAGAAACAAAACAAAGACAATACATTATTGTTACACTTTTCATATGACTCTTTTAATAGCTTATCTTATTTCCACCCATATGCGTTAAGGATAATTGAAAATAAAAGTCTGAAACAACAGTCTTCATTTTTTTCCTTTTATTTGTGTAAACAAGCCCCCAAGGGGGGCAGCACGGTGGTGTAGTGGTTAGCACTGTCGCCTCACAGCAAGGAGGTCCTGGGTTCGAGCCCCATGGCTGGTGAGGGCCTTTCTGTGCGGAGTTTGCATGTTCTCCCCGTGTCTGCATGGGTTTCCTCCAGGTGCTCTGGTTTCCCCCACAGTCCAAAGACATGCAGGTTAGGTTAACTGGTGACTCTAAATTGACCGTAGGTGTGAATGTGAATGGTTGTCTGTGCCTATGTGTCAGCCCTGTGATGACCTGGTGACTTGTCCAGGGTGTACCCCGCCTTTCGCCCGTAGTCAGCTGGGATAGGCTCCAGCTTGCCTGCGACCCTGTAGAACAGGATAAAGCGGCTAGAGATAATGAGATGAGAAGCCCCCAAAGGGAATTCAAACAACTGTGCCTGACAAGTCAGAATGCCATCTCTTGGCAGAATTTTTCACCCTGAAAGATATGGATGTTGTATTCACAGCATTTATGTAACTTTCTGTAACTTTCACCACACACAAACAACTCTCAAAGAAACTCTCTTCTTAAACTGTTAGAACTATACAGTTATACACTTATCTCATCATATCTTAGTGTTTTCTAGCCCTTTTCTTGGCATTCAAGGGACCTCTTGTTTGGGCCTCTTTGCCTTGAGCACAACAACTACAGCATATTGGCCTGACTGTATGGAAACACTTTCTGAGTTCTGCAATGTATGGGTCATCATTCTTCAGGAGATTTCTCAGTGTTCCAGGTGAACACTGAGAGGTGTGTTGCGTGAGGGCATGAGAGGGCAGTCATACGCGTGTGTCTCACGCTCACTACATAACAGTCGGCAGCCCTGCTCAAGAGGGATGCTACCCAGAAAAAATGAACAAGGGAATAAACCCAGTAGGCCTACAGTAAATTTGTGTCATGTATTGTCCTTGTCAGCAGGGCTAGCTCTGGCTGCACTTTTTTTATCAGGCAAACCAGTAAACAGATAGGCTAAATAAACGATTGAATTACAGTCAATTGAACATCTACAATGCACAGAAGAAAAAGATTTGACCAGGAGTAGGCTACTTCTGATGGCTAAATACTTCGAATGATTTTTTTGTTTGCCCCTCACATCAATCAATGAATCAATGAAAAATCAAACCCACCTCCACAGAGTTGTTGTCCAAGTTGGCACATCGCAGGGTAACAAGCTCACGGCATCTTGAGTACAACTGTGCAAAGTTCTCCCCCTCTTGAATTTCAACACATCTGTCAAAGATTTTACGCTTCTGTTTGCTGAATATCCTAACAATCACAAACAGGCTTTGCAGGATTCCCCTCCACAGGTATGTTTCTTCCACAAGTCTTTATCTAAAGTGAAAGGGGTGATTTGATTGGTTTTCGATGTCACATGACCTCAACCTGCAGTCTTCAGTATTTTGAACCATCAGCCACGATGTTTTTCTGTTGGTGGGAGTTTGATTTCAATTTTTTTTTTCATTTTTCATTTTCTTCAAGCGGCGATTCCGAGAACCAACTAATCAAATTGGTGTGGCCTAGTATTTGAAGAAAACAATTACAGTGCAACTATAACTTTTTTAAATATATAATCTTATATAGGGGCGGCATGGTGGTGTAGTGGTTAGCGCTGTCGCCTCACAGCAAGAAGGTCCTGGGTTCGAGCCCCGTGGCCGGTGAGGGCCTTTCTGTGCGGAGTTTGCATGTTCTCCCCGTGTCCGCGTGGGTTTCCTCCGGGTGCTCCGGTTTCCCCCACAGTCCAAAGACATGCAGGTTAGGTTAACTGGTGACTCTAAATTGACCGTAGGTGTGAATGTGAGTGTGAATGGTTGTCTGTGTCTATGTGTCAGCCCTGTGATGACCTGGCGACTTGTCCAGGGTGTACCCCGCCTTTCGCCCATAGTCAGCTGGGATAGGCTCCAGCTTGCCTGCGACCCTGTAGAAGGATAAAGCGGCTAGAGATAATGAGATGAGATAATCTTATATAGTATATACTACATTTATTGTGGAAAGGTATGTAGACAAAAATAGATTAAGGTGCATTTGAGATTACAGTAAAACTCTGCAATAATTACTGGCTCTGTGTATTTAATTATAGATTTGCTTGAGGTTTCTTACTCAAGCTTTACAGTAACAAGCAGTTCAGAGAATTGAACTTTGTTAACAGTAAAACCCACCCACTCTACCATGTTCCTTCGAGAGGCTCGATATTCAAGTCAAATATTACTACCTGTAACAGATGAGCTGATATCATGATCACAGAGTTTTCTCTTAATAAATAAAAAAAAATTTCACCTTGGTCATGACTCTTTCATAAATCAAGGGTTAAAGCAGTTGACATTTTTTCCAGCTATCCACACCCTCAACCTTCCCAAGACACACCTACACACACTCACGGTCCTGCTGATCCTTGGGTCAGGTCTGAGACAGAGAAAGGAATTGGCTCTGTGATTTGCAGGTGATGTCAGACAGGCTGTGTAATTCAGAGTCTAATAGAGATGGAGAGAAAGTTTGCAGCTGTGCTCTGCCTCTGACTTTGGAGTAGACTCATCTGTTGTTCTCACACAGACCCTGTAGAGATTCAGGACATGAGGCCTGTTCTTTCTGTGTATTTGAATGTGAAAGGGATCATGGACACATGCCAGGTCTGAATGCTTAAAAAAGGTACAATTTCTCTTAAATATTCAGTACTTCACATACAGGAATTTGCCATATTGGAAACAACTTAAAGGAGCATTATGCTAACAGAAGCTATGTTTACAGGGGCCCTAATAATTTGTTAATAATCGGATTCAAGCTTGATCTGAATGAAATTTCTTCATGTGAGTGGGAAATTTTCAGTTGAAGATGGTGGGTTATGAGATTAAGAATGAAACTCTTCAGGTGGTTTGGTTTTGATTTTAATACTTTTCCCAGGCCGTGGCACGGTGGTGTAGTGGTTAGCACTGTCGCCTCACAGCAAGAAGGTTCTGTGTTTGAGCCTAGTGGCCGATGGGGGTCTTTCTGTGTGGAGTTTACATGTTCTCCCCATGTCTGCGTGGGTTTCCTCCGGGTGCTCTGGTTTTCCCCCACAGTCCAAAGACATGCAGTTAGGTTAACGGGCTACTCTAAATTGTCCATAGGTGTGAATGTGTGAGTGCGCAGAAAGGAACTGGTCACCCTACTGCTGCAATTCTGGCCAAGACAACTAAACATGGTTCGCCTCAAGCCCGGAACAGGTTTGGCAGTGATGACGGCAACTTTTTCCAGAAGGTAGTTTCTGAAATGAATGATGGGTGTGAGGTGAGTGGAATCTGCAACAATCCTGGTGGTCTGACACACTGGCATTCGTTGGCAAATAAAGGAAAACTTGAAGCCAATGCTTTTCTCAGCACACTCGATAATAGTATATATACCACAGTTACTTTTTGGACTGTGCAGCAGCCAAGCTAAACTAAACTCAACTGTGAAGATGTGTCTGGAGGAAAGTGTTAGAACAGGTTGTGCAATACTAATTTCCTTGAGCTGTTGCAAGCTTTATGGGTGCTTCTCTGCTTTCCCTGTGATAGAAGTCATGTTCTCCTCAGTGGCTGACGGGGCCTTTCTGTGTGGAGTTTGCATGTTCTCCCCGTGCCTATGTGGGTTTCTTCCGGGTGCTCTGGTTTCCCCCACAGTTCAGACATGTGGTTAGGTTAATATGGGGCAGCCTTGGGTGGAAGTGCCCTTGAGCAAGGCACCTAACCCCCAACTGCTACATGTGTGTGTGTGTGTGTGTGTGTGTGTGTGTGTGTGTGCGTGCCTGTGTTCACTTTTTCAAATGGGTTAAACGCAGAGGACGAATTTCACTGTGCTTAAGTGTGCATGAGACAGTTAAAGGCTTCTTCTTCTTCTTCTTCTTAGCACAGAGAGGGGGCATCTGTACTTTACAATTATGACAACTAATCCCAGCTTTGTGGTGTCTTTTATATACAGCTGAAAAATTATAAAAGTCACACCTGAATAGTTGAGCACAGCATTGCAAACAAGCAGCTCTTACATAACATTTTCCACAAAGCACACAAAAAGACAAAGACAAAGTGACAAGGGTCACTGCTGTGTGTGGTTTTAATAAATAAGTTTCTCACTGTTGTGTCATTCATGTAGGTGGAAAAAGTGTTGTAGATGCATAGGTTTTTAACATAATTACACATTCTGCTGTGTTTTATGTCACTGCTGAGAAGCAGGCTGATGCTTTGAGACATTGCCCTGAGAAGCAGGGGGAGGTGTGTACTTATTGATTATGTAACCAAGTATGTTATGTGTACATAAAAGGTTTTTAAATGTTCAACTCTGGTGCCTAACTCCATCACTCCCATACGCAGATTATCAACACTTACTGAATTAATACTGCAGCCTGAGACAGTAAAATGGCTGAACACAGCTAGATGTCAAGCTGGTGTTTGAAGATTGAATGGTCAGATTGCTTCTATTTAGAGCATGAAAGCCAGATGTAGTCCTTCCATTATGCAGGTTTTTATGCTCACTCAGCACTTTTAAGGGATCAGTCTTTGCTGTGCTGCATGATCTGTTTGCATATGGAGTGCATTTATTGAGTACCAGCCATGTCTACCTTTCAGCTGAACTGTTGTAAGTACTTAGCTGGGGGAAAAAAAAAAGCCGGTGACATCAGATGGCAGCCAGTGACAGTAATGTCTGTGTTTGTATGTGTGTGGTAATGTGTGTAAAAGGTTATGCAGTGTCACTAGAAATGAAACCCAACAGGCCTCCAGGAAGCTTGCACTGAGACTTAAAGTGGCTGCCCCCGCTCACCCACGTTCACTTATTTTCCTGTACCCCTAAAAGAGAGAGAGTGAGTGTTCTGTACCCTTCTGACTGAAGATTTCTATTAGTTACATGTGAATTCTGAAAGCTTGTTTTTCCATGAACAGTTCACATGGAGGCATGGCGCCAAAAGTTTGGCAGCGAACCACAATTCACTCTTTAATGACTGTGTGTGTGTGTGTGTGTGTGTGTGTCTGTGTCTGAATGTCTGCCAACACAGCTCAAGCAGCAGTGGGATATCTCTCACTGTCCGGAGCTGAATGCTCCATGTGACTAGGGCATATTTTAACTGGATTATATAAGCACACTAGCCCCGCCTGTGCTCCACTCATGAGGAGAGCTCCATATAATCCAGAGCAGTCTGAACTCTTTCTACCACCCTTTATTCTCCCACTACCTAAACACTTTAAATTCATCTGCACTGAGGCATCGTCTCTGTCTATTATGTTAATTGTGTTGTGGTTTTGCCCATGACTAATCATTTACTTTCTGTAGCATGAACGTTTTAATTTTTAACCTTACTGAGGGGCAATCATGGCCTGACTTGACTGCGTGACACAGACAATCACAAACAGACATTTCAATAAGAGCCCCTGAGTGAAAAGTATAGCATCTAACAGAGCTGCAGGTAATTAATGCACTTTGTGCCTGACTGAACTTTGACTCCTGCTGTCTCAGTGGTGAAAGGCTGAATTACAGTAGTTAGAATCAGCATGCCACGTGTGGATCAGCCACCACCCCGTGGTGCATCATCTAATTCAATCACAGTGACACCATCCCCAGCAGACTGGACCATTAGCCATTGCAGTGAAATGACGTTAGTAATTGGTGCATGCTGTTGTGGTAGGAGAAGATAAGGAATAATGGTATTAATGGTCTATGGCAAACCATCCAACACTTCCTGGGCTAAATCAGGCAAGACAGATGTGCCAGTCCTAATGCAAAATCTTATTATCTCTTAGCCCAAAGAAAGGACGCGCTCGTGGTTTTGTTGACTCATATCAGGTGATCAAAAGATCAAAAGAAAAACATCCCGTTTAATCAGCTGTATGTTTAGCAGTCATGCTGTAATCACTGTTGACCTGTTCAGCATGGACAATACCATGTGTTTGTGAGAGAAAAGCAAAACAAGTGGCCACCTGTCAACCCATAGAACGGGCAGAAAGCAGCCAGCATCTCATCTTACTTAAAGGATATATGCAGAACCTGTATTTTTAAATAAATTTCTGAGTGGATAGTATCTCCATCCTTGACTCTTGTATGCTGCATAAATGGGAAATAAAAATATATATTTTTGAGAGTTAAAATCGACTGCAAAGTTGGCGTTCGAGCTGCTCCGCTGAGCCAGCCAGCCCTGAGTGCGTGACGTCACAGCGGTAACCGGTTTTAAGGCCGAGGCCTTTGACAACTATAGACCAAAGTCATATAAATAAAAATTTATAGTGAAAGTAAGAAATCCCGTTACCGACTTGCTCAACGACTGATTTGACTTCATTGATTGTGGGTTGACTCTCATTAAAACAGGATAGGTGTTATAACTTATGCAACATACATGTACATGCATGCATTTTCACTGATAAAACGTAAAAGGCTAATTAAATATTCAGATGAACTGAGACAATCGCATTCTGAAGCAAATTAAATAATCTTATGCTGGTAACTTAAACACACAATACAACTTACATGTATTAATCTAAATGCAGGTAAACAACGTGTTGTTTTTGTTGTTTTGTATCCAAATGAGAGTCAGAGCTTACCCGTCTGTGTTCTCGCTTCTTGAAAGCCGATCTTGTGGCTGATTGTTTTGAAACAATCTGACTTTCAGTTGTTCGTTCAGCTCTCCATTCATTCGCTTCTTCCATGTAAGGGCGAGATATTGCTGCTGAGGCAAGCATATCCAGCGGAGAAATCAGACGGCTGGTCCACTCATTCTCCATTTTCTCCATACTGAGTACTCCACCATTACTGCTCAGCTCAGGCAATTACTAAAACCCGGGACGGGACGTCACTGGTTTTAGCAACAACCGCGGGGAGGTCACTGCCCGAGCGATATGTCACGTCCCGGGTTTTACCAACAATCCTCAGCTTACACTATGGGAGAGCTGGTGCAACTGAACTTACTTTCCTTTTTTTAAAAAAAAAAATACTTTCCTTTTCTTATAGTTTTATTTAATTGTTGGTACTGCACCCTCTTTCAGTACAGGGTTATAGCCAATGCTCCTCAACAGATCAGAGGTCTCATACGAGTCTTCAGTAAAATGTGCAGAGCAGAGGAGAGACCACTTTGTAGGCGCCCAATATGCCCATGAACTTCTCGCAAAACGTGTCCAAATCTTTGCAGTTTGAACATTCTTGGGCCATGAATGCAACGTAAATCCACCTTCTGTCGTGTTGCTGCACCGGCCAGTAACACATCTACGTGGCATGGAGATAAATTAGCTCAAAGTGGAAGCTCGAAGTTGCAGTCAGCTCTGTGTTTTAGTATAGCAGAAATGGCGATGAGACCAATAGCCTTCCTGCTGTGACGTTACGGACGTCAGGGTTATTCACTCGGACCACTACCAATATGAATCACTTTAATTGTAAAAATTATTATATTAGATTTATTGTTAACGCTTAAAACTATTCCTATGCCATTCTTGAGGTCTCAAGGCATTTATAAACGAAAGTGAGGCCATGGTTCTGCGTATCTCCTTTAAAGAAAGTTCCCATTGTAGCACAGATCAGGCCTTCAGTGTGCACTCTGTAGGAGCTTCTTTGACTTGATGGCAGAGTGAATGACAATGTTACACAGACCTATTTAGAATGAGTCTTAATGAACCATTAGCTACTAAAATTGCTATGTCTATTGGCAGTATAGGTAAATAGAAGGCTTTTTTTAATTGTATTTTTTGTTAATTTATTTTTAACAGAACTTACTCATACTTTTCTTAGTAAGGCCATTACATTTCTACACTTATATAACATTGTAGCCCACATTAGGGCTACAAGTGTTTTAGTTTGGTTCTGATCCTGTTCTTCAGAAATTAAAAAGCACCAGGCCCAGTTCCAGCACTTGAGAGTCTGGGGCTGCCTGGCCAAACTGCAAGCTTCTTGGATGCACACCATAACAAATGCTGAAGAAAAGTGCAGGCACTTCTGTAAGCATTATAGTACTTTAACCTTAATGGTGCCCTTATGACTCGACGGCTCAGACATTCTTAATTTATATGCGGCTCACACTGAGGCTATGAATATTCACATCATTCTGCATGCAAATGTAGCGTGAAGATATCTGTTAAAAACACTTGTCTAACCTCGGGCTATTTTTGTGATTCCTGTGGTGCTGATTAGATAAGGAGGAGAGGAAGGAGATACAGGTGGTAATGCGACATGAGCCTGCCATGTATGTGGAGGGAATGTGAAGGATCTGAGGGCTTCTGCTTCTCCTGCTAATTTAGAAATATGCTACTATATACACACAAGGCCCTGCAGGGTTATGAGTTCTCTCTCTGTCTTCTCCTCTCTCTCTGTGTTTCCTTTGTATCACACTCCTTCCTCTTTCTCACCATCCATCCATTATCTGTAGCTGCTTATCCTGTTCTACAGGGTCGCAGAGAGGCGGGGTACACCCTGGACAAGTCGCCAGGTCATCACGGGGCTAACACATAGACACAGACAACCATTCACACTCACATTCACACCTACGGTCAATTTAGAGCCACCAATTAGTCAAACCTGCATGTCTTTGGACTGTGGGGGAAACCAGAGCACCCACACAGGAAACCCACACAGACAGGGGGAGAACATGCAAACTCCACACAGAAAGGCCCTCGCCGGCTGCTGGGCTCAAACCCAGGACCTTCTTGCTGTGAGGCGACAGTGCTAACCACTACACCACCGTGCCACCCTCTTCCTCACCATATGACTAACATGACTGCATGCATGCATGCATGCAAATATACACATACACACATGCAAACACTCAAAAGCATATGACAAATAAGAGCAAGTTGTGCTTTTGCAGCTAGGAATATGTTTACTCTTATAATGTACACCATATGTATATTAGAAACTACAGTGCTGATCTTGGTTTTAGCGATCTTGGAATTAGGTTGTGTGTGTGTGTGTGTGTGTGTGTGTGTGTGTGTGCTGGTCTTCAAACCCTTTGATATGCAACTGTCTGTCCTTGACTTCATTAGGCTTGGTCACCACTGTTTTGGGAACAACACAGAAATGCTTCCACAAATCTACTTCATGTTTATATGTGAGGACAGACACTGGGACACAAGCTGCAAGACTGTGAGACTGTGTTCCTATTTAAAAATCAGAAGAACCTTGAGTATTTATGTGTGTTCACATCACAACCCTTGCTCAAGAACTTACCAGGTCAAGCACAAACCTGTTTGTGAGGATAATCTTGCGAGTGGGGTAGAATGAGGAAGAGACTACTGGAGGCCATGGCTGACTGGTGTTTGAGCCTGGATGTCCAAGGTGGAGATGGAAACCCATGTGAAAAAGTATACTGAAGCAGGAATGAATAGCTTATGTTGCTTATCATATACTTATGCTTTCACCTTTTGTCTAATTTGTATTAAATTGCTACTAATCTGTACTTAAAAATACAGTATTCTTGGGTTTCACATGACGTCACACCCGCCTCATTAGTTATTCAAAACTTTAGCTGGTGGTCTACCAAAGCTCAGTCAACAAAGCCTTTGCAGGGAGAGGTGCATTTGGTTGCATAAAAAATGCCTTACGCTTGCGTTGTTTTAGGTTGTTCAAATCGATCAAACCGTGAAACTGATAAAAGTTTCTTCAGGGTTCCCCCTGAACTAATAAAAAAGGGTGAACAAACACAGGATTTCACAAAAAGACATCGAGAAAGGTGGCTTTTGAACCTCTTGCTGAAATTAAAGGGAGCCAAGTCGAAGTATGCTCAAGTTTGCAGTGATCACGTCATGAAAGGTTTGTATATCCCTCTCAGCTATGTCCTTAGTGTTTTCCAAGTACTTTTCTTGCTATGGCCCTGTCCACACGGCAACGGATTCAGGTGACTCCGATACAATTGCTTATCGTTTAGGCCTGGCGTCCACACGGCGCCGGCGTTTTGGGTGCCCAAAACGCAATCTTTTTGAGAACGGGTTCCAGAGTGGAAAGATCTGGCAACGTTGCCGTTGTGAAGTCGTCTGGATGAGTAAAACGGATTTGTTTACGATGACGTCACAACCACATGACTGAATGCTTCACGCCGGGTAGAAGTGTAACGAATATCACCAGGAAAAAGCCTTACAGAGCACTAGTGAGAGTGAAACACGAGCTTGGATATTATTATTATTATTATTATTATGTTCAGTGTTAGTTCACAGTAGTAATGCAAGAAGCAGAATAGTGACAGTAATAGTGAAGCAAAAACATGCAATTGTACAAACACTGCAGCTCTACAGCAAAATATTCATTTATAAAATGGTCTGATTCTTAACACCAGTAGTGCCAATGATCTCATTGCGATGCGATGCGAGTTGTCAAGAAATCCTATAACTTGGTTCATGAAACGCGCTTACAAAATATTTTCACTGTGAATATTTATTGTGTAATGCCTGGTGCAAAGTGAGAGAGAGAGAGAATAGCCCTTAGGGCAGAGTCAATCCCGCCAGCAAAAATAAGGGGAAAAAAGGAGCGATCTCACCTCTTCAGATGATGGTTTAAGTCCTACAGTACATTCCTCAAAAAAGGGCGTAGAAAAGCAAATTAATCCATCAACGTGTATCATTCAATTTATTCCGGACAATTAAAGACGCCGCCTTCCGCGTACGTCATCCTCGTCGCCATTTTGGAAAGGTCAAAGCGGAGAATAAAGATTAGCTGCGTTTAACTGTACCAACAGGTTTACCGTCCAAAGGAGATCACATGGGATTACCTTTCACAGGTGAGAAACAGCAAATTAATCCATCAACGTGTAGTATTCAATTTATTCCGGACCATTAAAGACGCCGCCTTCCGCGTACGTCATCCTCGCCGCCATATTGGAAAGGTCAAAGCGGAGAATAAAGATTAGCTGCGTTTAACTGTACCAACAGGTTTACCGTCCAAACGAGATCACATGGGATTACCTTTCACAGGTGAGACTGGAAAAATACTTTTCATTGTATTTGGTCATTATAATGTAATTTTACGAACAGATTTTCCTGACTTTGTGGCTAATATGAAGTCTCGCGCATAATAGTTTATGCGCATGCGTCCTTACTTCTATTCCCATACGAAAAAGAACAGTAAAGAACTTATAAGAGTTTACCACTGTCTTAGTAGTAAATCCTTATAAATATAAGGATAAATCCTTATAAGGATTTATAAATAAATATATATGCCATGTATGATTTACTCCTGAAAGTGGCCCATTTTGCATTTTCCTCATACTAGATTTTCATAAAAAATTTGTATGTATGAAGTGAACATTGTGCATGGTTTTTACAGATAATGTGTATGATGAATTACACTGTCTTTGTATGCTTCATGTAATGTTTGTAGTTTTAAATTATATTTTACAGTTTAAAATGTATATGCCTTTTATATGTAAATCCACATATGTTTGTGTTGGATTTACATATAAAAGGCATGTACATTTTAAACTGTAAAATATAATTTAAAACTACAAACATTACATGAAGCATACAAAGACAGTGTAATTCATCATACACATTATCTGTAAAAACCATGCACAATGTTCACTTCATACATACTAGATTTTCATAAAAAATTTGTATGAGGAAAATGCAAAATGGGCCACTTTCAGGAGTAAATCATACATGGCATATATATTTATTTATATTTATAAGGATTTACTACTAAGACAGTGGTAAACTCTTATAAGTTCTTTACTGTTCTTTTTCGTATGGGTTGTTCTGGTGTGTCCGAAGGGACCGTCTTACAGCGCCCCTAGAGGTGTGGCATGTGTATTGCATCGTTTTCAGCAAGCGTTGCGTTGCCATATGGACCTGATTTCTACTGATCGTTGCCCATTTGGAGGCGATATTTTTTTTAAATAACATCACGTTGCCGTTGTCGTGTGGATGTGGCCTATATCTCATTATTTTATGGTACTGTTTTCAGTCACAAAGCATGAAAGTCCCTAGCTGTTTCTTTGTTTACTCCTCACTCGATGGCCGTCATACTGAAAACAATGCATGTCTCATTTTCTTTAACAGGGTGTCCTAGCGGTTTTTTCAACAAGTCTTTCAGCAAGTCCTCGCGATCAAAACAACCACGAATAATAAAGTCCATATGCATGAAGGTCGCGACAAAATTCTTACCCAGCCATACAGTTACAATGTGCTGTGATCACTTCTCCATCTTGTTTAACTAAGATCCAGGTCTTTAAAGGGGTTTCTGATGATCTTTGTGAATGATTTACCTGAAAGATAAGAGCCAACACAAGTGAGAATCAAGTGAACTGTTGTTTGTTTACACTTCAACTTGCAGCGCTTCGTTGTAAAGACGCGAATGAAAAGCTTAAAAAAACATACATACGTGGGCAAAAACAATACAGGATTCATTCAGCAGTGACTTGATACCGAGGTCCTTTACCCAGCCACATACAAAAAAGTTGTAAGCCTCCATACTCTTCCACGCTTTCATCTGTTTTGCGGTGTAGAAGTATGTCTGCAACACCAGATAGTTCAAGATGTCGGGGAACTCGACTAAAGGGTAGTTTTCGAGACTGTATGACATCCTTCTTTCCTAGACTATAGGGGTCTATTCCATTGCACACAGCAATCTTCTGAATATATCTAAAGCGAGCGGTGGCTTCTAGATTACGAGCATACTCTGATAAGTTATCGCTAGTTGTTTGCACTATGGCAGCCGTTTTGGTTTGCTAGACCACCAGCAGTTTTGCCGGAAGTGAAATTGGTAAGAAAAGTCATGTGACTGAAACCCAGCAATACTGCACACTTGTAGAAGTTTTTTGGTATGTAATGTTTTAACACGCTACTTGTGATTCAAAACCTTGTCATGGTGAAAGGCATGGAGTCACACTTTATGAACAGATTTGAGGGCAGAGGTAAAACTAGACCGGACAATTCCCCAGGGGAAATTGTGAGAGGATGCAGTGCGCGAAGCAATTCGGTCACGCATGTTCGCTGGCCGTGAATGTGTGACCCGCAATGATGTTTCAATGCAATGATTGTGTGTGCTTGAGACAGCAGCCGTCATGAAGAAGAGCTATTCAACAGTATAAACAAAGTGACTACAGGCGGAAATTAGCATGTACTGCTTTAACCTGGGACAGACATCTGTCCTTACCACAAGGATAATGTTTAATTTGTGCACTGTCCCTTTTAAAAATAAAATAAACTCTAAGAAGAGTGTTTGTAGTTTGTATGTACGAACAGGAGTGTTCCTAATAAAGTGGGCGGCTAAGGTGAGGCCTGTCGGCTGCCCTCTTCTCAGTTTCTCAGAGCAGCGGATGTTTGAAAAAGTGCTTTTTTTTCCAATTAATTCCATAGAAATGAATGGGGTTTTTTTGGACGATTTTTTCGCGACTACGTCGCGAAAAAATCGTATTCTGTAGAGAAAAGTAATAGCATAGCGAGTCCGATCGAGCCGCACGTTTTGATATATTGTTTGTCTGTGTGCGACGTACGGTTGTGTGACCTGCTATGAAGCTACAATGCCATGATTTATGTGTGTGCTTGAGACAGCCGGCCCCTCCCCTCTGTGCTCGCTTACTGAAGCCAGTAAGCATGGTGACAGGCCTGAGCAGGTTAAGACACACACAAGATTTTATCAGGTGTCTGCTGTAAATTGCTATGGACCAGGCCTCGAACAATGACAAATAACTCGACAACGGAAGCAGCTATTCACAAAATTCTTTCACAGTGAGCGCTAGAAGGGTCTCCTGAATAAAATGATGTATTTTTTTGTTTGTAGTCTTAAAAATAACGACACTAGAGCGATTTAAAAACGAGTGACTTTTCTATCACGTTTATAATGGATGTCAATGAAGCCTGTCAGCTGCACTGTCCTCAGTTTGACGCTTGTCATTCAAAAACCGTAAATCCTATCGTTTAGGTAGACACATTGTGTGAATCAGGACAAGTTTTCCTACTACTTTTGAGAAAATCATGTCTGTAGAGTGAAATTTGTAGCTGAAAACACAGTTTAAGCGAGAAAGTTTGACCTTTTTTTTTAACCTCTCTCCACTCTGAGCTTAACGAGGTCCACTGGTGTGTAACGCAATAGACACCCATTCAAAAGCCGGATTTTCTCCCAGAACCCACATGGCGTTTGAGCTGGGACTGATCCGAAAGTGTAGAACCTAGCAGAAAAGTTGAATGCCAGATCCACAGAGGAGAAGTTTTCCTACGTTTTAGAGTTTGAATCACGTCTCTAGGTGAAAGCATGCCAGAGCAGCGGACGTTTGAAAAACGTTGAAAAAGTGCTTTTTTTTCAATTAATTCCATAGAAATGAATGGGGGTTTTTTGGACGATTTTTTCGCGACTACGTCGCGAAAAAATCGTAATCTGTAGAGAAAAGTAATAGCATAGCGAGTCCGATCGAGCCGCACGTTTTGATATATTGTTTGTCTGTGTGCGACGTACGGTTATTGAGTTATTCGAAATCAAAATTTGCGTAGGAATAAGATTAAGAAGAAGAAGAAGAAGGAGAAGAAATACGTAGAAGAACAATAGTTGCAGTGCTTTGCACTGCAACCTATGGGCTCCCCTAGGGGAGCCCATAGGTTGCTGTGCTGCAGCACTGCATCCTAATAAGTGATCCTAATGACCCCTGTTGCCCCACCCTTGTAACCCAGTCAGGGTAAATTAGAAATGCTGATGAAGAGATATCTTGTGAGCTCACTACCAAGATGAAAGATGGGGGTGAGGTGCCATGCCAGTCAGGCAGCAGGGATATGATGGGAGAATCTTAGACAGATGACACAATTGGAATGGAAATGAATATTTTAACACAATATATTTCCTTTCCCACTATTACACAAATAACTGCAATTCTAGCATCAATCAAGCTCAGTTTAGCACAAATAACTGTGCTAGTCTTTTTCAAATTAAAATATTAGCACATTCTGTTTGTGCTTCAACATATATCTATAAAATAGTCCATATTATCTTAGTATCATACGTCATTGTTGTTATTAAATAAGGCCAAATACAACGTTACACATTGTCCACAGAGCAAACATATTCCTTGATTCAAAATGTCCGTGTTTGCGTGTGTTTCAGCCTCAATACAAATACTTGCCATGTCAAGTAGCTTTCCAAACCTACTATATTATATTGTTTGAACTACCTACAGCTCTATATCACAGGAACTGAATTAACTGAGCACTGCTACCAAGTGATTTAACGCTGCCACCGAGGTACCCACAGACTGAAATCTTAATTTACTTAAGATTAGTGCAAGTAAAAGTGCTTCAGTGTTTGGTCTTATGTCACTGTGGCAGCGGGGGCGTGGTCAAGCGCCAGTCTGTGACAGGAGGGCGGAGCCAGGGAAGGTGAGTGGCAGAATCACTACACCTGACGATAATTAACCTGTGTTTTGTGTGTCTTCCCAGTAACCGCACCCTATTTAAGGAGGCAGAGGGAGAGCAGAGGAGAGCTCATCCCGGGACAAGAACACAGTGTGTGTGTGTTTCGCTAACAGGATAAAAACTGGCTGTTATACTGAAAAGTCTGGCAATAAAAAGCCTATTAGCACCTGAAGCGTTGTCCTGCCGTCCTCTGTGCTCCACCCACACTTCAAAGAGCTCTACAGTGGTGCCGAAACCCGGGACAAGGTGGAGCACCTACCTCGCAGCCCCATGGAATCCTCCCCGTTCGCGGACCTGGTCCACGCCCTCGCCAAGGCTCAGCAAAGCCAGCACCAGGCACTCGTCATGCTCCGAAAGGAGCAAGAGCGGCGCTTCGAAGCCCTGGTGCTGGCCCAGCAGGAAGATCGCGAGGCGTTCCGGCATCTCCTCGCGTCGGCGGGGTCCACCAGCGCCCCGGCCGCGGGCCCGTCTCCCCTCACCGTGACCAAGATGGGCCCGCAGGACGACCCCGAGGCGTTTCTCACATTGTTCGAGCAGGTCGCCGAAGCCTCGGGGTGGCCGATGGAGCAGCGCGCGGCGCGCCTCCTCCCCCTCCTGATGGGAGAGGTGCAGCTGGCCGCGCTACAGCTCCCCGCCGACCGCCGGCTGGCCTACGCGGACCTTCGCCGGGCCGTCCTCCAGCGCGTGGGGCGCACGCCAGAACAACAGCGCCAGCGCTTCCGCGCGCTGCGGTTGGAGGAAGTCGGCCGGCCGTTCGCGTTCGGCCAGCAGCTCCGGGACACCTGCTAGCGGTGGCTGAGGGCTGACGATCGCGACGCCGAGGGAATCATCGATCAGGTGGTGCTGGAGCAGTTCATCGCCCGCTTACCAGCCGGAACCGCGGAGTGGGTCCAGTGCCACCGCCCGGCGTCGCTGGATCAGGCAGTAGGACTGGCGGAGGATCATTTGGCGGCTGTTCCAGCGGCAGGACAACCGACGACGTCTTCTCTTCTCTCCTCTTCTCTCTCTCTTTCTCCTCTCCCTTCTGTGTCCCATCCTCGCCCCATTCCCCCCACCACGGAGGCGGGGGCCGGCTCCACCCCAGCCGGCCCGCCGCACCCGTGGTGCCCTCCCATTTCTCCCTTCTGTGTCTGTCTCTCCCCCCCCTCAGGTGAGTGAGCCCCAGAGCACCGGTGCAGAGGGAAAGCCCGGGCCGGTTTTCTGGCGCTGCAGGGAGCTGGGCCACCGGCAACAACAGTGCGCAGCAATGGAGGTGGGCGCGGTGGTATGGATCCCCGATGCGCCAGAAGCTGCCCTCGATCGGGCCGGAGCGTATCGCATACCGGTGAGTGTCCAAGGGGCTACATATCAGGCGTTGGTGGATTCTGGTTGCAATCAGACCTCGAGCCGCCAAAGCCTGGTGCAAGACGAGGCATTGGGGGGAGCACAGGGGGTGAAGGTGTTGTGTGTGTGCACGGGAATGTTCACAGCTACCCTTTGGTGTCGGTCCACATATATTTCAGAGGGGAAAAATCTATAGTGAAGGCGGCGGTTAATCCTCGCCTTACCCACTCTTTAATTTTGGGGACTGATTGGCCGGGATTTTGGGGTTTAATGATGCGCCTAGTACAGAGTGGGTCCTGCCATTTGACAGGGGGAGGTCCCGGTGTCGCTTTGGCTGGAGCTGCTGTCGCAGAGCCGTCTACGTCATCTCCGCGACAGAGTGAGGAGCCGCCGGCTCCTCCTCTTTCTGTTGGGGAATCCCTCGCGGATTTCCCATTAGAACAATCGCGAGACGAGACTCTGCGACATGCGTTTGACCAAGTGAGAGTAATCGATGGTCAAATGCTCCAGCCGAACGCCACCCCGTCCTTCCCCTATTTTTCTATTATGAAGGATAGATTATACCGAGTGACGCAGGACACTCAGACGAAAGAGCGAGTCACACAGCTGTTAATTCCAAAGAGCCGCCGGGAATTGGTATTTCAGGCGGCTCACTTTAATCCCATGGCTGGACACCTAGGGCAGGATAAGACACTAGCCCGGATAATGGCCCGATTCTATTGGCCGGGGATTCGCGGCAACGTCCGTAAGTGGTGTACGGCGTGCCGCGAATGCCAGTTAGTAAATCCAGCGGCCATTCCAAAAGCGCCTTTGCGCCCCCTACCATTAATCGAGACCCCGTTCGAAAGAATTGGGATGGATCTCGTCGGGCCATTAGATCGGTCAACACAAGGGTACCGCTTTATATTGGTTCTGGTGGACTATGCAACGCGATACCCGGAAGCGGTGCCTCTTCGCAATATCTCAGCACACAGTATTGTGGAGGCCCTCTTCCACGTCATCTCCCGGGTTGGAATCCCGAAAGAGATTCTGACTGACCAAGGTACCTCGTTTATGTCATGAACACTGAGCGAACTGTATGGGCTATTGGGTATTAAGCCAAACCGCACCAGCGTTTATCACCCACAAACGGACGGTTTAGTTGAACGGTTCAATCGCACCCTCAAGAATATAATTAAAAAATTCGTAAGTGAGGGCGCACGTAACTGGGATAAATGGCTCGAACCCTTGTTATTTGCAGTGCGAGAGGTCCCCCAAGCCTCCACGGGGTTCTCCCCATTTGAATTGTTATACAGGCGTAAGCCACGTGGCATTTTAGATGTGCTGCGGGAAAATTGGGAGGAGGGACCTTCACAGAGTAAAAACGAAATTCAGTACGTTATGGACCTGCGCGCAAAACTCCACACGCTCACCCACCTAACTCAGGAGAATTTGTGGCAGGCCCAGGAACGGCAAGCCCGCCTGTACAACAAGGGCACGCGCCTTAGAGAGTTCACTCCGGGAGATAAGGTACTCGTACTGTTGCCCACGTCGAGCTCCAAATTAATCGCCAAGTGGCAAGGACCCTTTGAGGTCACACAGCGAGTCGGGGACGTCGACTATGAGGTTAGGCGAACGGACAGGGAGGGGGCGCTACAGATCTACCACCTCAATCTGCTTAAACTCTGGAACGAGGAGGTCCCCGTGGCGTTGGTGTCGGTAGTTCCGGAGAAGGCGGAGCTGGGGCCGGAGGTTCAAAAAGGGACATTGGCATCACGTACCTCTCTGGTCCCCTGTGGAGACCACCTCTCCCCGACCCAACTCACGGAGGTCGCCCAGTTGCAGGCCAAGTTTTCGGATGTGTTCTCGCCCCTGCCCGGTCGCACTAACCTCATAGAACACCACATAGAGATGCCCCCGGGGGTGGTAGTGCGTAGCCGCCCTTACAGGTTACCCGAACACAAAAAAAAAAGGTGGTTCGGGAAGAACTTCAGACCATGCTCGAAATGGGCATCGTCAAGGAGTCCCACAGTGACTGGAGCAGCCCGGTGGTCTTGGTACCCAAGGCCGACGGGTCGGTCCGGTTCTGTGTGGACTATAGAAAAGTCAACGCGGTGTCTAAATTCGACGCGTACCCAATGCCTCGTATTGATGAGCTGCTCGATCGACTAGGCACGGCTCGCTTTTACTCGACACTGGATTTGACGAAGGGATATTGGCAGATCCCCTTGACTCCATTATCCCGGGAAAAAACGGCCTTTTCCACACCGTTCAGCTTACACCAATTCGTCACACTTCCGTTTGGGCTGTTTGGGGCGCCCGCTACGTTTCAGTGGCTGATGGACAGGGTCCTCCGGCCCCACGCCACCTATGCGGCTGCATATCTGGACGACATTATCATTTATAGTAACGACTGGCAGCGGCACCTGCAACACCTGAGGGCCGTCCTTAGGTCGCTGAGGCGGGCGGGTCTCACTGCCAACCCGAAGAAGTGTGCGATTGGGCGGGTGGAAGTACGGTATCTGGGCTTCCACTTGGGCAACGGGCAGGTGTGTCCCCAAATTAATAAGACAGCAGCGATTGCGGCCTGCCCAAGGCCCAAGACCAAAAAGGGGGTGAGACAGTTCCTGGGGCTGGCTGGCTACTATCGTAGGTTTATACCTAATTATTCGGACGTCACCAGCCCGTTGACTGACCTCACTAAAAAGGGGGTGCCAGATCCGGTCCAGTGGACGGAGCAGTGTCAGCGGGCATTCTCTGAGGTAAAGGCTGCACTGTGTGGGGGGCCACTTTTACACTCCCCTGACTTCTCTCTCCCTTTTGTGTTGCAGACCGACGTGTCGGACAGAGGGCTGGGGGCGGTGTTGTCCCAGGAGGTGGAGGGGGAGGACCGCCCCATCCTGTACATTAGTAGGAAGCTGTCGGTGCGTGAGGGGCGCTACAGCACTATTGAGAAGGAATACCTGGCGATCAAGTGGGCGGTCCTCGCCCTCCGTTACTACCTGCTGGGGCGCCGTTTCACCCTCTGTTCGGACCACGCGCCCCTCCAGTGGCTCCACCGCATGAAAGATGCCAATGCGCAGATCACCCGTTGGTATCTGGCACTCCAACCCTTCAATTTCAAGGTGGTCCACAGGCCGGGGGTGCAGATGGTCGTGGCGGACTTCCTCTCCCGTCAAGGGGGGGGGGAGTCGGCTGCGGGCCGGACGGGCGCCCGGCCTGAGTCGGGCAGTGGAGGTATGTGGCAGCGGGGGCGTGGTCAAGCGCCAGTCTGTGACAGGAGGGCGGAGCCAGGGAAGGTGAGTGGCAGAATCACTACACCTGACGGTAATTAACCTGTGTTTTGTGTGTCTTCCCAGTAACCGCACCCTATTTAAGGAGGCAGAGGAGAGCTCATCCCGGGACAAGAACACAGTGTGTGTGTGTTTCACTAACAGGATAAAAACTGGCTGTTATACTGAAAAGTCTGGCAATAAAAAGCCTATTAGCACCTGAAGCGTTGTCCTGCCGTCCTCTGTGCTCCACCCACACTTCAAAGAGCTCTACAGTCACAATTTTATATCTGGTTCCTTCATTACGTTCGGTATATATGTCTAATTGCTTTAGGATTCACAGAAAAGGTAATGACTGAGTTGCATTTATATGGGGTGCAAATTTATCCAGCCTTTGTATGCCATACGTGCAGAGATGGTGAAGTGTTTCCACAAAGTATTCGAGAAACTCTGTACTGTTTGAACCTATGAGCTTCATAGAAACCTCATGTTCTTTCCTGCTTTCAAGTGGAACAGGATGTTCTTAGTGAAGTCTGAATCATTTTGAAGTATGACACATGACTGACACTCCCCCCTCCCTCTTCTTCTTCTTCTTCTTCTTCTTCTTCTTCCCACATGGTTCCATCACCATTTTTTTTAAAGAATAACTTAACCACTAAAATAAAGTAATGTAAAATAAGTATTTTGTAAATTCATTGATAGGACATGCCAGCAGAAAAAGCACACATTGAAGCTGGCAGTGGAAAGGCGATTATTCTAATTATTAATCAGAGATTATCACAAGCATCTCTAATTAATAATTAGAATAATCGCCTTTCCACTGCCAGCTTTAATGTGTGCTTTTTCTGCTGGCCTGTACTATCATTGAATTTATAACAGATTATAGATTAATTACCAGATTATAACAAGCATAAAAATTTACACTGTTATGAATAATGTGAATACATTTTATATATATATATATATATATATATATATATATATATATATATATATGTATATGTGTAGATATATGTAGATGTGTACAGGTGAGTAATGATGCTGGCATAAGATGGCAACAAGATATGCACAAGTTAGTTCAGTAGGTGGTTAAAAGGCTGCAAATCATAGTTAAAGTGGTTTTGACTTAATTTGCCATTTTGTCTCACTTTCTAATAAATAATGGGATTAACCAGTTTAATTTAATGCAAGAGACCTTCTCTTAGGCAGGGTCACTGGGTTCAGGCTGCCAAAGACCTGACCACAGGAGTGTATCCTGGAGCTAACTGATTCATGCCAGACGTGTGTGTGTGTGTGTGTGTGTGTGTGTGTGTGTGTGTGTGTGTGTGTGTGTGTGTGAGAAAGTATACAGTATTCCTACAAAGATATAATGTTTCCATGTACGTATTTTGAGCAGAACTGTATACGTGTGGCTTGCTTCCTAGCCAACCATTTCATCGTGCCAGACTCCCTTCAGTGAAGTCAACACTGTGTGTAGGAAATTCATCTGGGCAGAGAATTTACTTTTCTGTTCAGGACCAGTGAAATATTGCTACATTTCATATTTTTGATACATATTATTTGGTATTTGAAAAGGATAAATGGAAAAACATTAAACATTTACTAAATTTACTCTTTACTTGATGGAAATTATTGTAGAGATTCTTGTATACGTACCCATTTGTTTAATTTATTTCCTTAAGGAAGAACACATTACAGTTATCCATTTTAGATGCTTCCATAAACAGCATATTTGATAACATTACTCACACTGTACATGTTGTGTGGTAGTCTTTTATTTTTGCATGTCAAGCATAATTTATGGATATACTGTACTATCCATCCATCCATCCGTCCATCCATTTTCTATATCGCTTATCTGTCAGGGTCGCAAGGAAACTGGAGCCAATCCTAGTGGACTTCAGGTGAGAAGTGGGGTACACCCTGGCAGGTTGCCAAACTACTACAGGGCTAATACAGAGACAAAAAAATAAAATAAATTCACACTCACTGGCAATTTAGAATAGGCAAACATGCAAACTCCACAGAAAGTCCCCAGTTGGCTGTGAGGTTTGAACCCAGCCATTTCTTGCTGTGAGGCAACAGTGCTAACCACTGCACCACCATGGATATACTAGTACAGTGTCTTGCAAAAGTATTCATCCCCCTAGGTGTTTGTCTGGTTTTGTTGCATTACAAGCTGGAATTCAAATGGATTTTTGGGGGGTTAGCACCATTTGATTAACACAACATGCCTACCACGTTAAATGTGCAAATTGTTGTTTTATTGTGACATAAATAATAATTAAGATGAAAAAACAGAAATCTGGAGTGTGCATAGGTATTCACCCCCTTTCATATGAAACCCCTAAATAAGAGCTGGTCCAACCAATTCACTTCATAAGTCACATAATTAGTTGAATAAGATCCACCTGTGTGCAATCAAAGTGTCACATGATCTGTCACATGATGTCTGTATAAATCAACCTGTTCTGGAAGGACCCTGACTCTGCAACACTACTAAGCAAGCAACATGAAAACCAAGGCGCACTCCAAACAGGTCAGAGACAAAGTTGTGGAGAAGTATAGATCAGGGTTGGGTTATAAAAAATATCCCAAACTTTGAATATCCCAGGGAGCACCATTAAATCCATTATAGCAAAATGGAAAGAATATGTCACCACTACAAACACAAAAGAAGGCCGCCCACCAAAACTCACAGACCGAGCAAGGAGGGCATTAATTAGAGATGCAACAAAGACAGCAAAGATAAGGAGCTGCAAAGATCCACAGCGGAGATGAGAGTATCTGTCCATAGGACCACTTTAAGCCGTATACTCCACAGAGTGGGGCTTTATGGAAGACTGGCCAGAAAAAAGTAATTGCTTAAGAAAACATGTTTGGAGTTTGCCCAACAGCATGTGACAGACTCCCCAAACACATGGAAGAAGATTCTCTGGTCAAATGAGACTAAAATTGAACTTTTTGCCCATCATGGGTGGCACAA
Organism: Neoarius graeffei; assembly: GCF_027579695.1. Lineage (NCBI taxonomy): Eukaryota > Metazoa > Chordata > Actinopteri > Siluriformes > Ariidae > Neoarius > Neoarius graeffei. Next base: position 72,278,317 of record NC_083570.1, read on the forward strand.
ATCCAACACCCTGAGAACACCATTCCTACAGTGAAGCATGGTGACGGCAGCATCATGTTGTGGGGATGTTTTTCATCTGCAGGGACAGGAAAGCTGGTCAGGACTGAAGGAAAGATGGATGGCACTAAATACAGGGCAATTCTGGAGGAAAACCTGTTTGAGTTGGCCAAAGGTTTGAGACTGGGACGAAGGTTCCTGTTCCAGCAGGACAATGACCCTAAACATACTGCTAAAGCTACACTGGAGTTGTTTAAAGGGAAACATTTAAATGTCTTGGAATGGCCTAATCAAAGTCCAGACCTCAATCCAATTGAGAATCTGTGGCATAACTTGAAGATTGCTGTACACCAACACAACCCATCTAACTTGAAGGAGTTGGAGCAGTTTTGCCTTGAGGAATGGGGCAAAGATCCCAGTGGCTAGATGTGCTAAGCAAATAGAGACATACCCCAAGAGACTTGCAGCTGTAATTGTAGCAAAAGGTGGCTCTACAAAGTATTGACTTTGGGGGTGAATACCTATGTACATGCCAGGTTTCTGTTTTTTTCATCTTAATTATTGTTTGTGTCACAATAAAACAACAATTTTCACCTTTAAAGTGGTAGGCATGTTGTGTAAATCAAATGGTGCTAACCCTCCAAAAATCCATTTTAATTCCAGCTTGTAATGTGACAAAACAGGACAAATACAAAGGGGGATGTCTACTTTTGCAAGGCACTGTACTGCTTTTTTTTTTTTTTTGCAGTCCTTCTTTTAGTAGAATTTGGAAGCTGAATACTATAGAAAAATGTGTTCTGATAGTACTTCCCATAGCAGCTAGAACTACAACTGCCATGTAATCAAGGGAAAGAATTTGAGATATCCCTGCCTGTCATGTAAATAAATGCACTGCAAAGACAAACTCATTTGAGTGGGCTAACTTAGAGTCTTAAAGAGACATAGTAAAATCTTTTACCCTGGCACAACTATGGATGCCCCATTAATGTCAGTGAAGATATATTTTAAACATCTAGTGAATGTCTTTGTACTCACAGAGGAACATTTCCTCTAAAAGATTTACATGTTGCATAATCTTACAAAACCCTGTGAAACCTCTAGGACAGCTTTACTCTTAAAAAAAAAACATCATGCCTTTGTGTATTGTTCTTCTGGTGGCATGTAGTGGCATCTCTTTTAAGTTGACTGTAGGAGTTTTTGGTCTAGCAAGGTCACTGGGTTTACACTAGTGCCTACGACCATGTGTGGGGAAATCCCAGAGCTAAAGACAGTGTGTGTGTGTGTGTGTGTGTGTGTGCGTGTGTGTAGGGGTGGGTTGATGTGGGTGTAGCTATGTGCAAACAACAAAACAGTAAAAGGAAAAATGTTCCTGACCAAAAGACAATCTCACCTCACAGCAAGTATTCAGAGGCGAGAAAACCACAAGAGCCTTTTGCACTTATACAGGATTAGTTGATGTTTTATACAGAAAACATTAAAATCGTATAGTGCCCACTGTAATTCTGTAACACTTAAAAAAAAGAGTCTTTTTGCTTTTGCTGTATTAAATCAGTGAAGAATAGGCTTTATGATTTTCATCAAACTATGCCATCAGAAAAAATAAAAGTATCCACTGGCTATAATTATATAATAAAGTGAATTATTCACTTTACTATAAGAATTATTACATTACATGGCATTTCGCAGACACTCTAATCCAGAGCAACGTACAACTTATGCATTCAAATTAAACTAAATAATACCGATGAATAAATATCCAAAATATAAACAAATGACATACACTCATGGCCACTTTATTAGGAACACCCATACACCTGCTGTTTGATGCAGTAATCAGCCAATCCCTTGACAGCGGCACAATGCACAAAATCATGCAGATAGAAATCAAGAGCTTCAGTTAATGTTCATGTCAAACATCAGAATGGGAAAAATTGTGATCTCAAAGTGTGACTTTCACTGTGGCATGGGTGTTGGTGCCAGATGGACTGCTTTGAGTATTTCAGAAATTGCTGATCTCCTGGGGTTTTCACACAGAACAGTCTCTAGAGTTTACACAGAATGGTGTGAAAAACAAAAAACATTGGGTGAGCGACAGTTTTGTGGGTGGAAATGTCTAAGAGAGGTCAGAGGCAAATGGCCAGAGTGGTTCAAGCTGCCAGAAAGGATATAGTAACTCATATAATCACTCTTTACAACGGTGGTGAGCAGAAAAGCATCTCAACATGCAACAGCAGAAGACCACATTGAGTTCCACTCCTGCCAGCCAAGAACAGGAATCTTAGAATCAAGAACAAGTTCCTTTTAAAGTGGCCAGTGAGTGTAGATTATGGTTCTTCCTATCTAACTAAATGGACTTTGCATTTGCTATGAACCTAGGACCAACTCTATGAGACGTTTCAAATATCAGAGTTAAATTTGAAAGTGCTTCCAATTATCTGATTATCAGCAATAATAATAATAACGTTATTGTTATTTTAGTATCAGTTTACTTGCGCTGAACAGAGGGAGATTATTAAGAAAAAATGTTCAATATTTGTTCGATTATGCTTTTGGTTTACATAGTTTCACATCACCTCTCTTTCCCCTCCTTATATCGGTCTTGCTTAGTCTCTGTAATCAAGAACACTTTCATAGAGACTGTGCCAAGAGCTCTCAGTCCTGCTGGCAGGTCCAGTGTGATGAAAAGATTTGTCTTCGGTTCAGGTACTCCATGCTGGTTTCATCTTAACAAGCTTTAAAATATTTTTGAGGTGCTTAATGTCCTTTCGTTGTGCCAAAAATAATTCTAACAAGTCTGTTTAGTTTAATTCCAACTGACCTAACCTTTTGACACTTTTCTGTAAGATGTAACGAGAAACTATTTAAACATAGATGTGTCCCCGATCCATAAACCATCTCCTTTGAGAAAGTAGTCACCACCATCTCAGCCTTCTGCGTAATGCCTCACAAATGAGCCTGTTATTACTGAAGATCTGAGGCGACTGAAGTCAAAATTTTCACAGTCCACTAGCCCTTACAGCCTGTGTGGGTGTGCAAGACAGATGGTGATAAAGTCCTCACTTCCTCTGCCTCTTCACTTCCTTTCCTGTCATTACAGCCCTCTTATGGAAAGAGTGAACAGTCTACAACTGAAAAGTGATGTAGTCTTTACATGTGCTTGTAGTTTAAAGATTTGTTCGCTAACAAATGATTTATTAAAACAACCTGCCGGTTCACTGGATCCTTCACAGCACAGTTACAGTTGAATTAAATCAGATTAATTGGTGAGCAGCGTTTCTGGGTACTGCCTCAAGCCCTTCCCCCAGCATGAGGAGAGATAAGACATCATGAGTCCAGACCTTACGCATTCTCCCACACATCACATTGCAGCATGGCTGCATTTAAACAACAGGCGCTGATGTTTTTTAATAACGTGATTTTTTTTATTTTTTTATTCCAAGCTGTTTTTAGGCTGTTTGTTCCAGTGATTCATTTACACATTTGTATTGAATCATTTACCACAGCAACAATACACAGCAAGAAGCTGTTAAACCCAGTACTGATTTTCAGTTAAATGATTTATACATTTAAATGTTGTATAACTATGTCACACAACTGCACATACAGAGCAAAGAGACATACTTTAGGAGCTGGGAATTCATGTCATTCTTTCATTAGTGCCAATAATGTGGGAGTAGTGTCAATCAATTTATATGTTAATTATATCATAGTGTCAATCGGAAAATACATGAACAATCTTTCAATCAGTCTGTTTGTCTTTAGAGTTTAATTTAATGACAGTTGAGTGGCCAGACAGAGATTTTAGTTTTATTTATCTGTCAGATTCTGTATACTGACATCAAATTATTTCATTATTTTCTAGTCAAGATACATGACACAGTAAAGCCTTTAAAGAAATAATGCAATGTGAAACGTTTATTATTATTATTGGGCGGCACGGTGGTGTAGTGGTTAGCGCTGTCGCCTCACAGCAAGAAGGTCCGGGTTCGAGCCCTGTGGCTGGCGAGGGCCTTTCTGTGCGGAGTTTGCATGTTCTCCCCGTGTCCACGTGGGTTTCCTCCGGGTGCTCCGGTTTCCCCCACAGTCCAAAGACATGCAGGTTAGGTTAACTGGTGACTCTAAATTGACTGTGAGTGTGAATGGTTGTATGTGTCAGCCCTGTGATGACCTGGCGACTTGTCCAGGGTGTACCCCGCCTTTCGCCTGTAGTCAGCTGGGATAGGCTCCAGCTTGCCTGCGACCCTGTAGAAGGATAAAGTGGCTAGAGATAATGAGATGTGATTATTATTATTATTATTATTATTATTATTAATCAGGGGCGGCACGGTGGTGTAGTGGTTAGCACTGTCGCCTCACAGCAAGAAGGTCCTGGGTTCGAGCCCTGGGGCCGGCGAGGGCCTTTCTGTGTGGAGTTTGCATGTTCTCCCCGTGTCCACGTGGGTTTCCTCCGGGTGCTCCGGTTTCCCCCACAGTCCAAAGACATGCAGGTTAGGTTAACTGGTGACTCTAAATTGACCGTAGGTGTGAATGTGAGTGTGAATGGTTGTCTGTGTCTATGTGTCAGCCCTGTGATGACCTGGCGACTTGTCCAGGGTGTACCCCGCTTTTCGCCCGTAGTCAGCTGGGATAGGCTCCAGCTTGCCTGCGACCCTGTAGAACAGGATAAAGTGGCTAGAGATAATGAGATATTATTATTATTATTATTATTATTATTAATCAGGGGCGGCACGGTGGTGTAGTGGTTAGCGCTGTCGCCTCACAGCAAGAAGGTCCTGGGTTCGAGCCCCGGGGCCGGCGAGGGCCTTTCTGTGTGGAGTTTGCATGTTCTCCCTGTGTCCGCGTGGGTTTCCTCTGGGTGCTCCGGTTTCCCCCACAGTCCAAAGACATGCAGGTTAGGTTAACTGGTGACTCTAAATTGACTGAGTGTGAATGGTTGTATGTGTCAGCCCTGTGATGACCTGGCGACTTGTCCAGGGTGTACCCCGCCTTTCGCCTGTAGTCAGCTGGGATAGGCTCCAGCTTGCCTGCGACCCTGTAGAAGGATAAAGTGGCTAGAGATAATGAGATGTGATTATTATTATTATTATTATTATTAATCAGGGGCGGCACGGTGGTGTAGTGGTTAGCACTGTCGCCTCACAGCAAGAAGGTCCTGGGTTCGAGCCCTGGGGCCGGCGAGGGCCTTTCTGTGTGGAGTTTGCATGTTCTCCCCGTGTCCACGTGGGTTTCCTCCGGGTGCTCCGGTTTCCCCCACAGTCCAAAGACATGCAGGTTAGGTTAACTGGTGACTCTAAATTGACCGTAGGTGTGAATGTGAGTGTGAATGGTTGTCTGTGTCTATGTGTCAGCCCTGTGATGACCTGGCGACTTGTCCAGGGTGTACCCCGCTTTTCGCCCGTAGTCAGCTGGGATAGGCTCCAGCTTGCCTGCGACCCTGTAGAACAGGATAAAGTGGCTAGAGATAATGAGATGTGATTATTATTATTGTTATTATTATTATTAATCAGGGGCGGCACGGTGGTGTAGTGGTTAGCGCTGTCGCCTCACAGCAAGAAGGTCCGGGTTCGAGCCCCGTGGCTGGCGAGGGCCTTTCTGTGCAGAGTTTGCATGTTCTCCCCGTGTCCGCGTGGGTTTCCTCTGGGTGCTCCGGTTTCCCCCACAGTCCAAAGACATGCAGGTTAGGTTAACTGGTGACTCTAAATTGACCGTAGGTGTGAATGTGAGTGTGAATGGTTGTCTGTGTCTATGTGTCAGCCCTGTGATGACCTGGCGACTTGTCCAGGGTGTACCCCGCCTTTCGCCCGTAGTCAGCTGGGATAGGCTCCAGCTTGCCTGCGACCCTGTAGAAGGATAAAGCGGCTAGAGATAATGAGATGTGATTATTATTATTATTATTATTATTATTATTATTATTATTAATCATCCCAGGCTGTGCTTTACATTTTTAGTAAATTTGACAAATTATCGTACCAAAGTTCAATTCCTCTTGCTAGTCATATTAACAAAATGTTGCTGAAGCTAATTTTTCCTAGTATAACCATTTAATTGAATAAAAATTGATAAGTAGATAATAGATAAATATAGTATGACTCCCTTTGAATTAGGGCTAGGTTTTGGTTGTTGTTTTTTTTGTTTAAGTTTCATTCATATAGTGTATGTTGGCCCACTGTAGTAGAACACAGATTTGTTGCATACGTGTCAGATTTCCATACCACTGCCCCTGTAGCCTGTCTCCTTTGAGTAATGCTTGGATACAGTTATGTTAAAGGTAGACTGCCTTTCAGATTTTTTGTTTAGTGGACTGAAAGCTACTGAATTCAAATCACAGACTTCCAATTTTATTGTTTTTTAAATAGAACAATTAATGAATTTAGGGCCACATGACCCTAAATTCTCCGCTATTTTTTCCTGCTTCACCATGACCCAATTCAAGATACTACATCATGAATCATGTGGTGGGCTTTCCCCGTTCACGCAAGGCATTGTGGGATACAAATTTAAAACAGGAGAGAAAAATGGAGGACGTGAGTGTGCGAACGAAACGTAAAAGACCAACTACAGTAATAGAAAGCGAGAAGAAAAGATGTTATGTTGCGAAGGAAAGGAAACACAGGACCAAACTAATAAATATCAGCGGTCAGCGAGCACCTCGGTGTGATCAGCTGTTTGTTTAGCGACAGAATGATGTAACTGTCAGTGGACAGTCAAAGGTAAACCTGTAGATGGCAGTAATGCAACACTGCATGCCAGCTGCCGTAAAACTCAAAAGAAGAAGATAAACCTGTAGATGTGCACACGAACTTCCTCTGTCTGCTTGACTCCACGAAGCGAGCAATTTCATGCACGGGAATCCCTTCAAATTGAATAACTTCCCAGCCACAGAATGGCCAGATATTTTGTGAGATACTACAGAAATAAACATATATCACAATGACCAAATTTCAGAGGGAACTAAAATTCACTGATTTTATGAAATCGAAAGGCTGCCTAGCTTTAACATGATAACAAAAACATCTCTCAATATCTCACAAGAAATTACTACTGACGTTGAAATGAGAATCAGCAAAGAGCTACAGTCTGTGGGCCTGAGAAAAGAGTTTATGATGTAGAAAGGAAAGAATCCTTTAAAATTCTTAGGCTTCAGCATGTATAGAATGACTATATGCAATGTGACCTTCTCTGATTCAGTGTCTTCTGTCTTGGGACCAGCCTTCTGAAGCTGCATGGTGCCCTGATGATCAAAGCTTCTCATTACATTGGAACCCCCATGTGTTTGTGTTTGTGTTGTCTCTGGCAAGTGTGCCTTTTACTCATCCTCCCACATTGTATTCTCATATGCTCTGTTTTCCTCTAGTCTGAGACAGTGCAGACGAGGATGAGGAGCGGTCATGGAGTGCATTCACTATCCCACCCACCCTGCTTCCAGCCCAGACTGAAAAACTCAACAGTCCAGGGACACCACAGGTGACTGAAATGCTCTGTTTAATTGGCAGGCACTGAGCAAACATCTCAGAGCCTACCCACTACTTGGAAACTTTTTTTTTTTTCAGAAATGCTCACAAAATCATTTATTGACTTGAAAAAGTGTTAATTCGTCTCTCCCTGTGCTAGTGCTCCAGTTACTGTTTCTCTATCATGTGCTTTGGAGGCTAAGCCTTGGCACAGTCTGTGACAAATGCAGTGACAGAAGGAAGGAGGGAGGGGAGGGAGAGAGCGAGAGAGAGAGAAATAGACTCATCCCCCAGCCCAGAGGAGAGATACAGCGCTACTTCTGCACACACTCACCTCTCATTTTGCATGTACCCTGGGGCCAATAGAAGTTAGTAGAGAACTGCTGGGAAATTAAATTTCTAAGGATTATATTATCACACACACAACACAGCCCAAAGAAGAGACATAAGACTTATTATTATTATTATTATTATTATTATTATTATTATTATTAACTGATTTCACTTACAAAACTCCGATGAATCAGCTACAGATAGATGATGGTTTTTGATGCAGTGCCATCTAAGGGATCGGAGATCATGGGTGTTCAGCTTAGGCTTGCGCCCTTGCCCTGAATACACCAAAATTTATTCAGAGTCCTTGAATTTTTTTATGATATTATGCACAATAGGAGGTGAAATTTCCAAATCCCCTTCCTATCTTTCTTTGAGGAATACTGTTTTTAAGCATTTCAATAATTTTCTCATACATTTGGTGACAAACTGGAGATCCTCGACCCATCTTTGCTCTTCAAAGACTAGGCCTTTCATGGACACTGATTTTGTACCAAATCATGATTACAATCACCTGTTGATATCACCTGTTTCAAATCACATCATTATTTAAATGTTTTACTTCATTACTAGCCCTAAATTGGAATGTGTTGCAGGCCTGAAATACAGGAATAGTAGTGTAATTAACAAATGAAATGAAGTTGACCAGATAAAACATGAAATATTTTTGGGTTCATACTGTCTGCAATGAGCGGCACAGTGGTGTAGTGGTTAGCACTGTCGCCTCACAGCAAGAAGGTCCTGGGTTTGAGTTTGCATGTTCTCCCTGTGTCTGCGTGGGTTTCCTCCGGGTGCTCTGGTTTCCCCCACAGTCCAAAGACATGCAGGTTAGGTTAACTGTTGACTCTAAATTGACTGTAGGTGTGAATGTGAGTGTGAATGGTTGTTTGTCTCTATGTGTCAGCCCTGCGATGACCTGGCAACTTGTCCAGGGTGTACCCCGCCTTTCGCCCATAGTCAGCTGGGATAGGCTCCAGTTTGCCTGCGACCCTGTACAGGATAAGCGGTTACAGATAATGGATGGATGGATGTCTGCAATGAAATACAAGTCAAAGTAAATTTAGAAATCACTACTTTTACTTTTTCTAATTTGGGGTTGTAAATAACAGCGTATCTAGCAGGTAATTTATAAAATGTTAGATAAAAAAAAAAAGAAGTCGTCAATGTGTGTTACTAATAGCTAAAATCCTGGCAGTGATAAGGAGGAAATGGAACAATTCCTCTGCTCTTCCTCATGCAGGACTCAGACAGCAGTGGGATTAAAGTATCCAAAATATGAGCCTTGGATTGATCCAGGATCAGCACATCTTCCAATCTCCTCTCTAGATGTGAAATAAAAATGCTAGGTTTAAATCACCATAATGATACATATTTAGCTTGTCAGGCTCTTCCAGTTCATCAGATGCTTCTGATAATGGAGGATGGCAACTGTGCTTTTTGCTGGCAGAAAAAAAGCTTATAATAATTTTCTGTTGATGAGCTGAAGACTTTCCTGAGTAGTAAAGTCTTCAGTTATCTTGACTTGCCATTCCTTACCATTCAAAATTACCTGACATTTACAGACATAATTTTATCCTCCAGATTCACATCACATTAGTTCTGTGCATATCACTGACAAGCTACGTTGCCAGTGTGTCACATTATACTGACGGAGGAGAGTGTGTTTTTCTGTGTGGCTCTTTGTTTCTGTTCTTGCTCTGATACTTTGGCAAGCAGGTTATGTTCTTGTGCACAATCAACCTCTTCCTAGACAACACAGCTACCCTGTCCTTGGGATGGCTTCATCTTAACACACACACATCCTTGCTTCAAAGCTCCATGTGACCAAGCGAGGCAAGCAAGTTAATGTCTGGCTCCTATAAAGGCCGTCTTCTTCAGTCAAGAGGATAAGATCAGTTGAGGGTCGTGTCTCAGGTTTCCATGAAAGGATTAAAAAGTAAACAACTGAGAATTTGAGCCAATCCGTCTTTAAGGAGATACACGTTTCACCAAAAGCAGAGTCTATACCTCTCTGAGGCCCTCGATAATGATACTATGGGAACGAAGTTGACTTCATTAATATGCAATGTGTCTGTGATCAGGGCGGCACGGTGGTGTAGTGGTTAGCACTGTTGCTTCACAGCAAGAAGGTCCTGGGCTGAAGCCCAGTGGCCGACGAGGGCCTTTCTGTGTGGAGTTTGCATGTTCTCCCCGTGTCTGCATGGGTTTCCTCTGGGTGCTCCGGTTTCCCCTACAGTCCAAAGACATGCAGGTTAGGCTAATTGTTGACTCTAAATTGACTGTAGGTGTGAATGTGAGTGTGAATGGTTGTTTGTCTCTATGTGTCAGCCCTGTGATGACCTGGCGACTTGTCCAGGGTGTACCCCGCCTCTCGCCCATAGTCAGCTGGGATAGGCTCCAGCTTGCCTGCGACCCTGTAAGACAGGATAAGCGGCTACAGATAATGGATGGTGTCTGTGATCAGTCATTCTCTCATACATACGAGAGCAGGTTTTGTCCAGAAGTTTTTAGGAAAAAACACTCCATATGCAGTAATTTCCAGACTGTCATTTGCATGTGTTATACCATTAAGTGTTTGACAGGCAGACATGCTGATTACTGACACAACCTGGCCTTAGGATTGAACACTAACGGGGCAATCTAGAGGGAAAGGAGCAATATTCAGCAGCAAGCGCAAGCAAATTCAAACCTGCCTATTATATACAAGATATAATGCATTCACAAGGAGGGAAGAAGATGTGTATACTTGTGCAAGTATGCATATAGGAGATAAACACCAGATAATACAAAAACACAATGTGCACAATTTAAAGATTAACAAAACCCAAAAAGTAAACTCCTTTATACTGACAGAGAATATCTGTAAACAAGTGTTCACTTGTTCATTGTTGTACCTGTATATTGTGTCCAGATTTTATTAAAAGAAAATCCATTGTTCCTGGGCACTGCCATCTTACTCTCTCCAAGGTTCAAATATCATGCTCTGAGTACAAATCATGATGCCACCTACAGTCTACATGACTTACCGAGGCTAGTGGATCTTGTGGATACATCGCTTCTAAATTGTTGTAAACAACCCTGAAGATGCCCAAGTGTTTGGGTGTAAAAATAAGCCTGATCATTGATGATTTTATGTGTCATGCTTTTGTTTGTTTCTATTTACTGAGAAAAGCTATCTTTTTAGATGGCAAGAATTGCATTGCTCTGGCAACAGGATTGTTTACTAGTGTCTGTGTCAGTACTGCGTATGTGTTATCTACCGTAGCTGAGTGAGATTTAAACTTCATAAAAGTGAATTCTGTTGATTTGTGGATTTTGTTGCCAGAAAAATCACATGGTTACAGAAAATTTCTGATTAGATTTTTAGAATTAGAAGCTTTTATTTGTCACATATACATTACAGCACAGTGAAGTTCTTTCTCTGCATTCAACCTATCTGAAGCAATGAAAACACAGAGAGAGAGAGAGAGAGAGAGAGAGAGAGAACAGTGGTGTCTGGTGAATTTTTTTTTTTAGAAATAGAAGCCTTTATTTGATGGCTCTGTGTTTCTAAGGTAAACGGTGTACTAGTGTGCCGGTTACGTCACAGGTGGATATCCGGTTTCAGTGCAAATGGCTGCATTCAGGTCAGCCTATTTTTAGCAATATCTCATCTCATCTCATTATCTGTAGCCGCTTTATCCTGTTCTACAGGGTCGCAGGCAAGCTGGAGCCTATCCCAGCTGACTACAGGCGAAAGGCGGGGTACACCCTGGACAAGTCGCCAGGTCATCACAGGGCTGACACATAGACACAGACAACCATTCACACTCACATTCACACCTATGGTCAATTTAGAGCCACCAGTTAACCTAACCTGCATGTCTTTGGACTGTGGGGGAAACCGGAGCACCCGGAGGAAACCCACGCGGACACGGGGAGAACATGCAAACTCCACACAGAAAGGCCCTCGCCGGCCACGGGGCTCGAACCTGGATCTTCTTGCTGTGAGGCGACAGCGCTAACCACTACACCACTGTGCTGCCCCTTTAGCAATATCATAACTTTTAAAATGGATAAATTGTTGTTATAAAATTTAATTTTTAATTTAAATGTGTGGGGGCACTTGCATCAGGGCACTTGCTGTGATCAGCAAATAGAGTTTATTATTGGGTTTTGTCTGACTTTAAGAAAGCACCAAATTATCCCCATAAGACAATATTCTAATAACATATTATAGGCAACAATGTATTACATTAACAAATTTATGCAAATCATTCATTTTCAGTAACTGCTTTATCCGGGTCAGGGTTGCGGTGGATTTGGAGCCTGTCCCAGGGATACTGGGCGTGAGATGGAAATATACCACTGGATGGAACACAAGTACATCACAGTCAGATCACCATACACATTTGCACCTGGGCATATGAATAGCCTAACCAAAGAACTTGAATGAACCCTGTGCAGGCACAGAAAGAACATGCAAGCCTCAGTACACATAGTAACCAGAGTTGTGGACTGAACCAGGAACCCTGGAACTGTGAGGTAGCAATGCTACTGCTGCACCATCCTTAAAGCTTTTAATGGTCTACAGTTGATCATGTACACAACACGCATATCTGTCACCAGTAAAGCAGAACAAAAGTTTTCTCTCTTGCATAGTTTTATAATTGCAAAGCATTTCTAGATATCATCGCATTTAAGAAGTCTTTTAAATTATATGATAAGTTGCTGGGCGGCACGGTGGTGTAGTGGTTAGCGCTGTCGCCTCACAGCAAGAAGGTCCTGGGTTTGAGCCCCGGGGCCGGTGAGGGCCTTTCTGTGCGGAGTTTGCATGTTCTCCCCCGTGTCCGCGTGGGTTTCCTCCGGGTGCTCCGGTTTCCCCCACAGTCCAAAGACATGCAGGTTAGGTTAACTGGTGACTCTAAATTGAGCGTAGCTCTGAATGTGAGTGTGAATGGTTGTCTGTGTCTATGTGTCAGCCCTGTGATGACCTGGAGACTTGTCCAGGGTGTACCCCGCCTTTCGCCCGTAGTCAGCTGGGATAGGCTCCAGCTTGCCTGCGACCCTGTAGAAGGATAAAGCGGCTAGAGATAATGAGATGAGATGAGATGACAAGTTGCTTACGATGACATTTCATGCTCTGTATCTCCCATAATGTCCTCTTTGCATCCTGCTCTGGAAAAAGAGCCTGTATTGACAAGCTTGTCCCTGTGGACATCTGAAATTACCATTTGGATCAAATAGCGCATTTACCTTGACTGTATCCTTGATTCTGAATATCTGGTGCCCCCATCAACCCAAAAGCTCTGTCCCAGATTTCCCTCTATTGAGGGAAAACAGAAGAGGGAGTGAATTACCTGTCCTCTGGTATCATGAGATGAATGGTAAGAATATGTATTATATCATTATGTATAGCTAGATTATACCATGTCAAGCTTAAAAGGAGATGCACATTTTATGTGTCAGGGCTTTTTAAAATTTTAAACTTCTCCCTGTTTCCTCGATCAAGTTTCAAGTTAAAAAGAGCACTTTCTGTGAGCCAGACTTTCTCTATCAAACATGGGGTTTTTACAACACGCTCATACTGATAGACATATAATCACACACATAGAAACTCTCTCTCTCTCTTGCTCCTTTCATCATACATAAACATAAATGGAAACACTGACAAAGGCCACATACAGCCATTTTGTGTAACTATTATTCCTTTCATTTATCTCCTGGCAATTGAAAAGGCAGCCTTAATGTGTTTGAGAGAACTTCACTAACAGCTTTAATCTCAGTATGCAAGCAGGTCAGCAGGAGCTTCATAGTCTTCACATTACTGATTAGTTGTTCTGTGAAATAATTAGTGATACTATGGCTTGTGCCTGTCCTTAATGCATCAGATAAAGAATGTACGACAACAACAACAATATATTTTACACAAACTATACATACTTGTAATGTAGATACATTAAAATGTGTTTTGGCAGCACGGTGGTGTAGTGATTAGCACTGTCGCCTCACAGCAAGAAGGTTCTGGGTTCAAGCCCAGTGGCCGACAGGGGCCTTTCTGTGTGGAATTTGCATGTTCTCCCCATGTCCGCGTGGGTTTCCTCCGGGTGCTCCGGTTTCCCCCACAGTCCAAAGACATGCAGGTTAGGTTAACTCATCTCATCTCATCTCATCTCATTATCTCTAACCGCTTTATCCTTCTACAGGGTCGCAGGCAAGCTGGAGCCTATCCCAGCTGACTACGGGCGAAAGGCAGGGTACACCCTGGACAAGTCGCCAGGTCATCACAGGGCTGACACATAGACACAGACAACCATTCACACTCACATTCACACCTACAGTCAATTTAGAGTCACCAGTTAACCTAACCTGCATGTCTTTGGACTGTGGGGGAAACCGGAGCACCCGGAGGAAACCCACGCGGACACGGGGAGAACATGCAAACTCCGCACAGAAAGGCCCTCGCCGGCCCCGGGGCTCGAACCCAGGACCTTCTTGCTGTGAGGCGACAGCGCTAGGTTAGGTTAACTGGTGACTCTAAATTGACCATAGGTGTGAATGTGAGTGTGAATGGTTGTCTGTGTCTATGTGTCAGCCCTGTGATGACCTGGCGACTTGTCCAGGGTGTACTCCGCCTTTCGCCCGTAGTCAGCTGGGATAGGCTCCAGCTTGCCTGCGACCCTGTAGGGGAGGATAAGCAGCTACAGATAATGGATGGATGGATAAAATGTGTTTTGGCAGCACGGTGGTGTAGTGGTTAGCACTGTCGCCTCACAGCAAGAAGGTTCTGGGTTCGAGCCCAGTGGCCGACGGGGGCCTTTCTGTGTGGAGTTTGCATGTTCTCCCTGTGTCTGTGTGGGTTTAGGTTTCCCCCACAGTTCAAAGACATGAAGTTAGGTTAACTAGCTACTCTAAGTTGTCCACATGTGTGAATAATAATTCAGTAGAAGGTAACAGGAAACCACGACTGTAATTATTCCCTAGAAGCTTTGATGGTTAAAGCCGTCAGAGCAGAAGCTTTGATGGCAGAACACTATCCATCCATCCATTATCTGTAACCACGTATCCTGTGCAGGATCGGGGGCAAGCTGGAGCCTATCCCAGCTGACTATGGGCGAGAGACGGGGTACACCCTGGACAAGTTGCCAGATCAATGCAGGGCTGACACATAGAGACAAACTTCACACTCGCACCTACGGTCAATTTAGAGCCATCCCACAGTCCAAAGCCTGCATATCTTTGGACTGTGGGGGGAAACCGAAGGAAACTCAGGTAGACATGGGGAGAACATGCAAACTTCACAAAGAAAGGCCCTCATTGGTCACTGGGCTTGAACCCAGAACCTTCTTGCTGTGAGGCAACAGTGCTAACCACTGCACCACCGTGCCGCCTGGTGGAACACTAAAGAAGAAGGAAATGTGTTTTATATTTTAAAGTCAATATTATTTTATTATGTATATTAAATTGTTTTTTTTAAATTTATTTTAGAGCTAAGATTAATGACATATATTGCTGCATTAACATTTGCAGTATTATTCTCCGGAAACTACGTTCTCTTGTGACTATCTCTACTCTTATAACATCATCTGAGAGTCCATATGAAGATAGAAAAATTATTGTACGGGCGAGAGTATCACAAAAAAAGCTAGTTAGAGCAAGCTCACAATGCAGCAAAAGTATATGAGTTATGAAACCACCGTTTCATTCTACTGCACACTGCAAAACAAGTGATTAGGACAGATAATTTCCTATCAACTTGAGGCTTGTGTCATTGTAATTTCATTTTCGAATGAAGACACAGATGTGGAAAATGAGTCTTTGAAAGTGAGAAATGATGTGCATAACCACTGCGTCTGAAGTGTCATTTCACACAGTGAACATTCAAGCATTTAGCATATTCAAAGAAAACTGGGGAAATGCGTTTGCTACACAGTAAGAGTAAATGGTACAGCTTGTTTGCTATAAATGACTTTAAAAAGGGCAAGTTATTACTTGGGTAATAATAAGTACTTGGCTTAAACCACTCACTTCTATTGGTATAATCCTTCCACAAAGCTACACTAATGCTCTTGATGGTTCTTCATTCATTCATCCAGTCTTAATCTCTCTCTTTTAATCTCACAGCACATAACTCACTGGTTTCCTCTTACCACTGAAATAAAATTGGCCATGTCTGAAAAAGAAATCTTCACAAGAACACATAATATAGGAGATATATCAGTTAAACCCAAATAGAAAAGAAAGTAAAAGCTAAAGCAGAGAGTTGGGGTGAGATGTCTGAGAACGCCTGAGTAAAAATGAGATTCATAGAAGATTTGAGTCATCTGAAAACCCTGGAAACAATTTCACCTTACATTTCGCACACACATTTCTTCAATAACGGCAAAATTACACTACTGAGAATAGGGGCACTAATGAAACTGAAATACACTATGATAATAATATGGTGCTTTTTCAGTATATTTTTTTCCAGTGAAATCATTATGAAAATCAAAATTTGCGTCTATCCAAAATTATCTAGTATCTGTAACCGAATTCACGTCAATAAAGACTGCATTGACAAAGACGTAGCCTTCTCACCTGCCCTGTAAAGTTTACCTTGGGTCAGCTTAAACACACAACAAAGGCATGTTCATGTGTCTCACTAAACTGGAATACATAAAGTGAGATTCACACAGTCCTTGTGAAATATGCAGGAGGCTCTGTGCATGGGAGATGCCAGAAGAATGAAGATAGCTATAGGAGTCTAAAAAGACAGGGTGAAAAAAACACTGATTCCTTCGTGACATAAATCAGCCTCCACACACCCCTTCCACTCAGACTGAGAGGCTCTGTACAATATGACTTCCCGCCAACATTTCTGGGGGGGGGGGAGAAAAAACACTTGTGACCTCAGCTGCCTTCGCATTCTTCCACTCCAGAATACAGAGAGAGAGAGAGAGAGAGAGAGAGAATGGGGAAGACTATTGTATATGCACAGCATGTTGCCTGTAAGCAAAAATAAATGAGAATATGTGCTGTGTAGTGTACTCTTTATAACACATACTCACGCATAATCCTTTCTACATGCAACATTTAACTTACTAGATAATAAAACCATGAATAGTATTTTCTGATATTAATCCATACTGCATACAGACGCTATAATTCTATGACTATAAAATGAACACAGAGGCATTTCTCTGGACAGAAACAATGAGAAGATTAATTTACAGAATATAGAGCCTGTTGAATGCATGTGGCAAATGTATGGGTGGTGCTATGCTTTGCCTACAGGGAAACTTTACATCACATACTAAATATGTGCAGGAACTCGCCCACATTTTCACTCATGTGCCAGTTTAGGATTTAAAGAAATAGCTCTTCCATCCAAATCTAGACCAGGAAGGCTATATGAGGTGGAGCCAAGTGCATAGTCTCACACATTGATACACACAAATACACATGCCTTTGGTTTGGAGTATAGTCAGCTAAATGTAAAGAACTCAGAAGGACTCTAGAAAAATTGAAAGGGGCACCAAATTGAAATTCATAGTTCTGCTAGTGCAGAATATGGATTGACTTGCAATTTGCTTTCAGACTTTCTTTAAAAATCCCCAATTCCCTAGACAGAATTCAATCTTCAAATAAGGTTAAATAGTCGAAACAGCTACAGTGGATCCCTCACAAGTCGTACTTTGAATTATAAATACCCCAGTTGTTAATAATTCATATCCATGAATAGTTGAATACACAATACACTCTCATGAGGTTCGACATGCTCTAGGTATCCATGGAGCCAGAAAAAAAAAATTAAAACAAAAATAAAGTAGTCCTTGTGGGAGAAGAGCCACTACACCAGCAGCTGTCCCTATCATGTCTCCTGCCTCAAGGACAAGGATTGCTGTCTCTACCACTTTTAGCTTTCGCTGTTTTGGGAAAGTGAAGACATGTTGGGATGTAGTAGCATTTAAAACATGGAGAACTGCCAAAAAGAGCATGAAACACATTCCATATGAGGTCATGAGTGTAACACGTGTACTGAAATCAACAAGGAGACAGTTTGGAAAATCACTGTCACTCTGGCTGTCAATATGTAATTTCTCTCAAGTCCTACCTGAGTAACTAAAAACTTGCAAAAACAACTCAAAGCTTGATTATGTAACTCCTAGACGTGAACTGGCATCTACAACAAAATAAAATTCCTGACTGAGAGTTCAGTAAATTTAATGTACATTAATTTCTTTGTCATGTTCCACTTGTTCCTTGAAATTCTTCGTAAATAATAAAAGCATCCAAGAAAGTGTTCAAGCTTGTAAAACAACACTGGATACAAGGTGCCTGAGTATAGCAACAGCTTGCTTGAAGCATTTATTGACAACTGTTACATAACCAAATCACAGTCCAACTATTGCGCAACACCAACCTTCTGAATTACTGTAATATCAGCACCTACTGATGTATCCTTCCACTAAGATCACATGTATGATGTTTATTTACTTGTTCTTTAAGAGTGTTTAAAAATGTTAATCCCTTTGTTATTCAGTCTCACAGCTTTTCTGCATCGCTGCAGTATTCCCCGGAGGAAAGATCTGACACATCCTGAGGATATTGTTGACAGAAAAAAGGCTCTTGTTAAAACATTTCAAATAAAATGTAATGAATGCAAACATATAGACACATTGGGTAACTGTTGGGGAATTTACTGTGTCTTGTGACTTTATGTTACTCATTTAAACATGGCTTTAATTTAGTCGATAGTTTATCCTGTCACAGGAGCTAAAACAACTGATATTTCCTCAATGGGCAATGCACCATGTGAGAACACTGTTTCAGGCCCAACACAAATAAGGAGGAAAATGTTTAGGATGAGGTGTAGTGGTTAGCACTGTTGCCTCATAGCAAGAAGGTTCTGGGTTTGATCCCAGTGGCCAATGAGGGCCTTTCTGTGTGGAGTTTGCATGTTCTCCCCGTGTCTGCGTGGGTTTCCTCTGGGTGCTCCGGTTTTCCCCACAGTCCAAGTACATGCAGGTTTGGTTAATTGGTGGCTCTAAATTGACCGTAGGTGTGAATGTGAGTGTGAATGGTTGTCTGTGTCTATGTGTCAGCCCTGTGATGATCTGGCGACTTGTCCAGGGTGTACCCCGCCTCTCACCCATAGTCAGCTGGGATAGGCTCCCGCTTGCCCACAACCCTATACAGGATAAGCAGTCATGGATAATGGATGGACGTTTAGGATGAACATTTTAGATTTTGAAAGTGATGGTTCCTGTGAAGGCTGTCCTTGTGAGGTTCACTGAGGTTAGTCATCTCATCTCATCTCATCTCATCTCATCTCATCTCATCTCATCTCATCTCATCTCATCTCATCTCATCTCATTATCTCTAGCCGCTTTATCCTGTTCTACAGGGTCGCAGGCAAGCTGGAGCCTATCCCAGCTGACTACGGGCGAAAGGCGGGGTACACCCTGGACAAGTCGCCAGGTCATCACAGGGCTGACACATAGACACAGACAACCATTCACACTCACATTCACAGCTACGGTCAATTTAGAGTCACCAGTTAACCTAACCTGCATGTCTTTGGACTGTGGGGGAAACCGGAGCACCCAGAGGAAACCCACGCGGACACAGGGAGAACATGCAAACTCCGCACAGAAAGGCCCTCGCCGGCCATGGGGCTCGAACCCGGACCTTCTTGCTGTGAGGCGACAGCGCTGAGGTTAGTCATACAATGGTAATTTGGTTTCAGGCTATTGTGTATAATATGCAGTTTAAGCCATATTTCTCAATTTCTATTTGTAGCATTCACCATTTTATATATTTTATGGGTGCTTCATGACCGCGGTGCCATTTAGCTCTTTAGAAATCTTTTTTATAGTGAATATAAGAAAACATGCAGCTAACCTTTCAGAAATGTTACACTCCATCAGAGACAGCACACACTGCTGTTAGAATTTGTTGTTAAATGAGTAACATTTTACAGAGTAAAAGGGTTTAGCTTTTCACATAAAATTAGCCAGCGGACACAAATGTTCTTTTTTTTTAATTACTAACTCACAGTGCCCTCCATGATTATTGGCACCTCTTGTAAAGACCAGTTAAAAACAAGAAAGAAAAGAAAAGGATTTGAAAAAAATCCACCTTTTGGTGAAGTTGCTTCAATTCACCCTGAAAAAATAAGAAAAATCCAACCTTGAATTGAAATAAATTTATTCAGAGAAAGCCAAATCCCTCATCAAGAAATAACTATTATATAATTATATTTTCATCCATAACTTTGATGACAGAGTTGTATTTTCAAATTGAACCCATCTTAATATCAATAAAAATAGAGTACGAATGATGAGAGAATGGCTGCATCCGAATTCTCAGTATGCACTAATGACGGTTAAGTATCTACTACCTGACCATAACTGTAGTACGTTCTATGAGACTGTGAGCGAGTCGTCAGGACACAATAGGTTGTATTCAGTCACATGACTTTTGCTTGCAAGTTTACTTCCAGTGAATGAAGTGGTGGTCAGGCAAACCAATTTGGCCACAGTTATACAAAGAGCTAGTGAAACCACCTCCGACTGTTTTCGCAGTTTAGAGGCCAATGCATGGTCAAGATACCTTCAGAAAGTTGCTCTTTGCGATGGGATAGATCTTTACATGTTATCAAAGAAGGATTTTTCCTATGAGTTGGAAACTTATCCATCCATTGAGTTCCCTGACGTCTCAAACTACTTGTTGCTGCAAACATCATTCTACATGGACAAACATGAAAACCTGGAAGAGCATGGAGGTGTACAACTTTTTATATGTGGCTGGGTTAAAGATCTGGGGATGAAGACACTACAAGATAAATCCTGTATCATTTATGCCTGGGTAAGTAGGCATTTTTGGGCTTTGTACACATCTTTGCGGTGATTGCTAGGATGCTACAAGTTTAAGTATTGGGTGTAAACAAACCACAGCTGCTCAATTTTCAATCCTCCCTGCTCTTCTCTTCCAGGTAAATCATTCACAAAGATCCACAGACCTGGGTATTGGTGAAACAGGATGGAGAAGTTATCACGGCTCAGTGTAACTGCATGGCTGGGTAAGCAGTTTCGTGCTGTTAACTCGTGAGCTCTGCTTTTGTGTTTCCGTGGATCGCCACGATTATCTTATCTATCTAGTTCAGTGTAGGAGCCCAACCTGCATCATCGTCCTTGTAAAGATTACTAGGACATCCTGATAAATAAAGTGAAAACATATGTGTTAGTTTACAACATGGCAAGGTTTTGTCCCATGTCAGATATTTCCTTTATTACTGATGAAATTCTATTCTATGAATTTGTATTGTTATATTCTGCAGTTTGAGTTCAGTGAATCTTATTGTTAATGCTTCATGATAATAAACGTGTTGATAAGTGTAGGGTTTTAGGCATGTTTTTTAACACAATATGTGTAGCCAAGGACAACATATAATGTGTTAATATTACACGTTTATGCATCTTTGTGTTAAAATCATTTGCACAGTGAATGTGTCAAATTTAGGGCGGCACAGTGGTGTAGTGGTTAGCGCTGCCACCTCACAGCAAGAAGGTCCTGGGTTCAAGCCCAGTGTCCGATGAGGGCCTTTCTGTACGGAGTTTGCATGTTCTCCCCGTGTCTGCGTGGGTTTCCTCCGGGTGCTCCGGTTTCCCCCACAGTCCAAAGACATGCAGGTTAGGCTAACTGGTGGCTCTAAAGTGAGTGTGAGTGTGAATGGTCTCTATGTGTCAGCCCTGTGATGACCTGGCGACTTGTCCAGGGTGTACCCCACCTCTCACCCATAGTCAGCTGGGATAGGCTCCAGCTCGCCTGTGACCCTGTAGAACAGGATAAGCAGCGACAGATAATGGATGGATGGATGTGTCAAATTTAACACAAGTGTTGTCCCAAAACTCATCCACTGATGTGTAAGAATTTAACAGTTTGTGTCAGTTTTAACACACCCTTTCTAAGAGTGCATGTATGCCATGGAATTATATAATATAACATTTCTGCAATTTGTGATACATTTGTACACCGCTGCAACAACCAGCTTCACTTCACAACCATCTTCTTTCTATATTTTCCAGGGGGAATTCTTCTTCTTCAGTTACTCCGAGGCTCCAGCTGAATTATGGGATAGCGTAGTGTGGTACGTTTGCATACTATGGATGTAGTAGATCATCCGGGTACTGTGTGACTACTATTAAATGCCTAATAAGTATTCGGAAACCCTATATACTGTTTTTTGTGTACTAATAGTGTGGAAGTATAGGTATTCAGATGTAGCCAGTGTATTTTTCTTCTGCCCATGATCTTCAGGAAATTCGGATGTTACAACTTCCTGTTGAACATGTGACTTGTGGAATATTCCAAATATTTTATAGGAGTAGATATGTTCAGCTAAGCGTGTTTAATGACAATTGTAGGATTAAAATGTGCCTGTATTGGATGACTCGATAAAAAGGATGTCTGAAGTATAAGGTCACACATTCATGCAAATAAATTTTTTTTATGTTAATAATTGGTTATAGTGGAGTGGAAGAGGCAAAAACAATTCTGTTTTCAAAGTGTTGTAGTGTAGAAGGACACTTTACCAATGCCTAATATGACTTACCTTTGCTTTACATATATAATTGTAAATTGTACTATCAGTGAGACGGATCCTACACCCCAGTCGTAGAATCACTGTATAATACAGTATCTTCCTTGAAACCCCATATAGAGGACTTTCACTGACGTCAGAGATTTTTGTTTTTCATGCAGCGTCTGCCATATTGCCGGGCAAGCAAAGAAACAGCTGTGACAGTTAATAATGAAAATCAAGATGACTGCAGTCAGTACAATCCCTCTAAAATGATTAAAAATGTATTTTATACCAGCAGATCACATTACATCAAAAAGCTGAAACATGCAGGCATCACAGATCATTATAATTTACCCACAAGTGTATTTATTTATCATTTATTATTTATTCTGCACACTGCTCTCTCTCTCTCTCTCTCTCTCTTTCTCTGTTCACTGCTTCAGATGGATTAAATGCAGAGGAGGAATTTCACCACGCTTGAGTTTACATGTGTATCAAAAATAAAGGTTTCTTCTTCTTAATTTACCCACAAATTTATTTATTCCACTTGAAAAGTGTTTGGCAAACTACAACCCCGATTCCAAAAACGTTGGGACAAAGTACAAATTGTAAATAAAAAGGAATGCAATGATGTGGAAGTTTCAAAATTCCATACTTTATTCAGAATAGAACATAGATGACATATCAAATGTTTAAACTGAGAAAATGTATCATTTAAAGAGAAAAATTAGGTGATTTTAAATTTCATGACAACAACACATCTCAAAAACGTTGGGACAAGGCCATGTTTACCACTGTGAGACATCCCCTTTTCTCTTTACAACAGTCTGTAAACATCTGGGGACTGAGGAGACAAGTTGCTCAAGTTTAGGGATAGGAATGTTAATCCATTCTTGTCTAATGTAGGATTCTAGTTGCTCAACTGTCTTAGGTCTTTTTTATTGTATCTTCCGTTTTATGATGCGCCAAATGTTTTCTATGGGTGAAAGATCTGGACTGCAGGCTGGCCAGTTCAGTACCCGGACCCTTCTTCTACGCAGCCATGATGCTGTAATTGATGCAGTATGTGGTTTGGCATTGTCATGTTGGAAAATGCAAGGTCTTCCCTGAAAGAGACATCGTCTGGATGGGAGCATATGTTGCTCTAGAACCTGGTTATACCTTTCAGCACTGATGGTGTCTTTCCAGATGCGTAAGCTGCCCATGCCACACACACTAATGCAACCCCATACCATCAGAGATGCAGGCTTCTGAACTGAGTGCTGATAACAACTTGGGTCGTCCTTCTCCTCTTTAGTCCAAATGACACGGCATCCCTGATTTCCATAAAGAACTTCAAATTTTGATTCGTCTGACCACAGAACAGTTTCTCACTTTGCCACAGTCCATTTTAAATGAGCCTTGGTCCAGAGAAGACGTCTGCGCTTCTGGATCATGTTTAGATACGGCTTCTTCTTTGAACTATAGAGTTTTAGCTAGCAACGGCGGATGGCACGGTGAATTGTGTTCACAGATAATGTTCTCTGGAAATATTCCTGAGCCCATTTTGTGATTTCCAATACAGAAGCATGCCTGTATGTGATGCAGTACCGTCTAAGAGCCCGAAAATCATGGGCACCCAGTATGGTTTTCTGGCCTTGACCCTTACACACAGAGATTCTTCCAGATTCTCTGAATCTTTTGATGATATTATGCACTGTAGATGATGATATGTTCAAACTCTTTGCAATTTTACACTGTCGAACTCCTTTCTGATATTGCTCCACTATTTGTCGGCGAAGAATTAGGGGGATTGGTGATCCTCTTCCCATCTTTACTTCTGAGAGCCGCTGCCACTCCAAGATGCTCTTTTTATACCCAGTCATGTTAATGACCTATTGCCAATTGACCTAATGAGTTGCAATTTGGTCCTCCAGCTGTTCCTTTTTTGTACCTTTAACTTTTCCAGCCTCTTATTGCCCCTGTCCCAACTTTTTTGAGATGTGTTGCTGTCATGAAATTTCAAAATGTCTCACTTTCGACATTTGATATGTTGTCTATGTTCTATTGTGAATACAATATCAGTTTTTGAGATTTGTAAATTATTGCATTCCGTTTTTATTTACAATTTGTACTTTGTCCCAACTTTTTTGGAATCGGGGTTGTAGCTACTGGATTTGGGACACTACGACATCCTGAACTATTTAGTATTAGGGATTTCCAAATACACTGGAGATACTAGAGGCAGACAAAAGTACAGATGACTACCAATATTTTGGTAGGTAGGTTTCGTGCCAGAATGTTATAGGAAATTCCCGATAAAGAAAAATACCTTATTATGAAAAGGTAAGCTCAAATGTGGACTTTTCATAGTAATAAATAAGCCAGGGCCTAGATCTAGCATATTTTATGGTGTTTAGCCTCATCTACCTTATCAGTACATAACAAACATGCTGCTAGTCTTGCCAAGCATTAGGTCTAATAAAATATATCGCGTCCATAGCCCACCTCCAGATATACATTTGAACGCTGCACAGAGCTTTCAAACTAACCTGATATAAAATGTTCTCCATACACATGAGGATGCTTTTCTTCCTGTTGACCTGCAGCTCGCCATTTTTCTTGGCTTTCTGGATTCATCGTGAAGCAGTGAAAAGTTAAACCAGGCTTATTTCTATGTCTGTTATTACATCCAAAAGCACTCCAGGTCTCTGGCATTGTTCTTTTTGATGTAACTTCTACAAGTTTATCTGTAGATGTTTACTGAATTGGGATTACAATCACTTGCATACACTTGTGCCGGTCGTTGTCCAACACAAAGCTTACCCGGCAATATGGCCAAGTAAACAAATCCGCAGTTACGATGATGTTATGTGAAAGTCCTCATCTCATCTCATTATCTCTAGCCGCTTTATCCTTCTACAGGGTCGCAGGCGAGCTGGAGCCTATCCCAGCTGACTACGGGCGAAAGGCGGGGTACACCCTGGACAAGTTGCCAGGTCATCACAGGGCTGACACATAGACACAGACAACCATTCACACTCACATTCACACCTACGGTCAATTTAGAGTCACCAGTTAACCTAACCTGCATGTCTTTGGACTGTGGGGGAAACCGGAGCACCCGGAGGAAACCCACGCGGACACGGGGAGAACATGCAAACTCCGCACAGAAAGGCCCTCGCTGGCCACGGGGCTCGAACCCAGGACCTTCTTGCTGTGAGGTGACAGCGCTAACCACTACACCACCGTGCCGCCCCATGTGAAAGTCCTCTATAGTCTATATACAGGTGAAACACCTAGAGTGCCCCCTCGCAGGAAACCGGTTGAGTCCAGTACAACACTTTTTAAAATGTAGTGCAGTCACGTGCAGCCTTCACAACCAACTTACTGCTGTTCTGTCTTCAACTCTTTTACATAATGTTTCTAATCAGAACTATGGCACAGAGCCAGAACAGTGCACCCTCAGTTAACCTTTGTATGCTGAGACATGAGCTCAGTGCTCTCCGTGTCTGAAGCAACAGCTCCGCTTCTCTGCCTTATCCCTGAATTAAAAGCGACATGAGACTCTCACTCTCCTCTACACTCCACCGGTTTTGTTTGGGCAAACAACCTGCCACCGGAACTTGGATCCTGTCCAATATCCACAGTCTCCATGGCTGAATGAATCATGTAGACCGGTGATCATGTAAGCAAAACACACCGTGCTTTAAACGGCCATGCACTTATTTTTGTAGCATGAAACAGCATGCAGGATACTAACTAGAACACCACGGTTGCCTACATACTCTTTAGTATTCAGCTTTATTGTGATCAGGTAGCTTTACACGAGAAGCAAGTTAATATCTTAATATTATTTCTGTACGTTCAAGTACTGTGGAGTGTTTCAGAGAAAAATAATGAGACTGCTATAAATAGTGAATGCACCATGGCAGAGCAAATCCAAGTAAGGACATTTAGTAAATTATATAAACAGGCCTGTGTTAAAGACAAAGTGAGCTAAGACAGGTGGTCCTTCTAAATCATTGACGTAATCTACACTCACTGGCCACTTTAATAGGAACTTGTTCTTGATTCTAAGATTCCTGTTCTTGGCTGGCAGGAGTGGAACTCAATGTGGTCTTCTGCTGTTGCATGCTGAGATGCTTTTCTGCTCGCCACAGTTGTAAAGAGTGATTATATGTGTTACTATATTCTTCCTGGCAGCTCAAACCAATCTGGCCATTTGCCTCTGACCTCTCTTATCAACAAGACGTTTCCACCCACAGAACTGTCGCTCACTCAATGTTTTTTGTTTTTCGTACCATTCTGTGTAAACTCTAGAGACTGTTGTGTGTGAAAACCCCAGGAGATCAGCAGTTTCTGAAATACTCAAACCAGTCCATCTGGCACCAACACCCATGCCACAGTGAAAGTCACAGAGATCACAGTTTTTCCCATTCTGACGTTTGAAGTGAACATTAACTGAAGCTCTTGATTTGTATCTGCATGATTTTACGCATTGTACTGCTGTCACGGGATTGGCTGATTAGAGAACTGCATCAAACAGCAGATATGTGGGTGTTCCTAATAAAGTGGCCAGTGAGTGTATGTGTATAAGCTTGAAATTTTAATTGAGATACTATGTTTTCAGGTGGCATGGTGGTGTAGTGGTGTAGCGCTGTCGCCTCACAGCAAGAAGGTGGGTTCAAGCCCCGTGGCCGGCGAGGGCCTTTCTGTGCGGAGTTTGCATGTTCTCCCCGTGTCCGCGTAGGTTTCGTCCGGGTGCTCCAGTTTCCCCCACAGTCCAAAGACATGCAGGTTAGGTTAACTGGTGACTCTAAATTGACTGTAGGTGTGAATGTGAGTGTGAATGGTTGTCTGTGTCTATGTGTCAGCCCTGTGATGACCTGGCGATTTGTCCAGGGTGTACCCCGCCTTTCGCCCGTAGTCAGCTGGGATAGGCTCCAGCTTGCCTGCGACCCTGTAGGGCAGGATAAAGCGGCTAGAGATAATGAGATGTTTTCAGTGCAGGTAGTGTCTGGAACATTCTCTAGCCTACATTATGACACATGCCGATTTAAATGAGCTGAGTCTTCACTTCTTGAAGTGAAAAATTAAGACACACTTGTTTAAAAAACTTTTAAATGCATTGTATTAAATACAGATTTGTAGAAAAAGCTGTAGAAACTTCACACCACTGTGAATGACATGGAAACCTCAGAAATAAAAATTCAAATTAAAAAAAGAAGAAATTTGAACATAATGCCCACTTTTTAACCTCAGAGTAAAACAAAATCATCAGATGACTGTGCTATGATTTCACAGGTCTCAGAAAACATCTCATCTTCCCATCCCCATCCTTGGTTTTCAGGAAAAGATAAGGGCTTTCTGTAGTGCTCTCCTGATGTGCAGTTTTTCCTCAGGCTGAGTGTCCGGTATCATCCCTGCACTCCGTTCAGCAACTAGCTGAACTCCAGGCCTCTTGTCTCTGCAGGTCTGCAGCCCTGTGTGTGTTATATTCCTGCAGAAATCCACCCTCACTTCCTGCAAACTGCCTCCGTGGGTTATTACTGCCTCCAGCACAGCATCTGTCACGCGGCAGCAGTTCTCCAGACACAGTCGCTGCAGGCGCCTGCAACTGTGCAGCACGTTGATCACGTCTCCATCTGTGATGTGTCCACAATCAGACAGGGTTAGGGACAGCAAGTTTGGACACCTTAAGAGTGAGAGAAAGGACAGTCATATTAGAAATGAAGTGAGAACAGAAACATGATGGGTGTAAAATAATGCACATTTCTTCTATGAGAAATGAGTACAGCTCTTATTCCCATTACACATCAGAAGTAATACCACTGGTATGAGCAGCATTGTTGTGGTTTTAACACATCTTATAGACTTACTGGATGTTTTAGACACACCGACATTATAAATCTACCTTGTATATGTACTGTAATTCATTTCTTCTATGTAAAGTGTCCGGTATTTGACCTCCAGCATTCATTAATAACATTGTTACCTGCATTTTTATGTTTTTTGTTTTTTGACTGTTCCCCAACACAAGCATGACATAGAAGTGAAATAGCACCACATCCACTATAATGCTACTTACTTCCCTGTCATTGTCACTGCTATACCTAGAACAATTCCTCACCAAAGTAATATATAGTCAGTGCAGCTACACTCACCGGTCACTTTAATAGGAACTTGTTCTGGAGTCCAAGATTCCTGTTCTTGGCTGGCAGGAGTGGAACTCAATGTGGTCTTCTGCTGTTGCATGCTGAGATGCTTTTCTGCTCACCACGGTTGTAAAGAGCGATTATATGAGTTACTATGTCCTTCCTGGCAGCTCAAACCACTCTGGCCATTTGCCTCTGACCTCTCTTATCAACAAGACGTTTCCACCCACAGAAATGTCGCTCACTCAATGTTTTTTGTTTCTCGCACCATTCTGTGTAAACTCTAGAGACTGTTGTGTGTGAAAACCCCAGAAGATCAGCAGTTTCTGAAATACTCAAACCAGTCCATCTGGCACCAACACCCATGTCACAGTGAAAGTCACAGAGATCACAATTTTTCCCCATTCTGACATTTGAAGTGAACATTAACTGAAGCTCTTGATTTGTATCTGCATGATTTTATGCATTGTACTGCTGTCACGGGATTGGCTGATTAGAGAACTGCATCAAACAGCAGGTGGATGGTGTACCTAATAAAGTGGCCAGTGAGTGTATTTGATAATGTGGCCAAATACAAATATTTGAAGATAGGCTAAATTTCCCCTTGGTGTGAATATATGTGCGCATGGTGCCCTGTGATGGTGACCTACACTGTAGCTCTTGCCCAGTCTTCCTGGGATAGCTTACACATTCAATGCGGCCCTGTCCAGGATAGTCCTGTTACTGAAAATGAATGAATGAATTCATATTCTATAACAGAATACCGTATATATAATGCATATTATGGAGCTGAAGAATTATTGTATGAAAAAGAGCATCCTCCAGAGGAGCTTTGGCATAAATTCAGAATCTTTGATGATTTGTGGTTGTAAGGAGGAGGTTTTTATGTTCTTTTTGAATAGTTTTTTTGGTATGAGATGGCATGCTTTGTATTGAATGCACGTTGAAGTATTTATTTCATCAGTGAAGGCATCACAGTGGCAGCCATCCAACTTCAATAGGACGGTGAGTCACGCTGTTAGTAACATATCCAATCCAATCCAATCCAATTTCTCTGATGATAGAAACTAACCTGACCATAACCTCTATGGTTCACCAGAGATTTCTATATAAACAAAAAGTCCAGCAAAAGCTAAAAATTTCTGCATCAGCTCAGACTGCTTGAAAATGGCCACAGAGCTTGTTTTCTGTGTATAAAATTAATCTTGTTTATCTAATGTTCTGTGACATGCCACTTGTAAGCAATCAGTACTGGGCTCAAGAAGTCTTAAAGTTTGCCTGCCATATGGCTCCTCCTCATGCACTCTCTTACTATAGTGGGAATGGAAGTGCTGCAGCCTGCTGATGGAATTGCACAGGGTTTGCAAGCGCGCGCACACACACATTTGTCTCACTATCCTCGTGAGGACCTTCCACTGACATGATTATTATTGCAGTTTATTAATGCTGTGCCTACACCTAACCTTAACCTCAGTAATGAAAATTAAACTTTTTGGCTCTTTTATTTATTATTTTTTAAATTTTTGTTTAAAAAGCACAACAACAGCAATTTTCCTTGTGGGGACCATCCAAATGTCCCCACAAGGTAGAAACTGTCAGATTTTACTATCATTGTGGGGGCATTTGGTCCTCAGTAGTATATAAACACACACACACACACACACACACACAACTGATGTCTGGCTACGCTCACAGAGCTGGAATGTCATTCACGTGTACTGATGCGGATTACATAAAGGCTTACATAATCTTACCACTTGTCCACATGTGAAGCTGATACATTTCAGTAGCATCAGAGCATTATGGTCTTGTCCCAATAACTCTGGGTATGGGGCAGAGTACTTGAATCACGTGCCACTTCTTGTCTTTCTTTTTATCTTTTATCATTCTGGAGTAAGCTGAAAATGGTTCAGTTAGAAGAGAAAGAGGAATACAACTGAAAAGACTCCAGTTGTCATTGGAGTTGATTTCAGTCATTCTTCAGCAGGGGATGTGCTGATTTTACAGTATATGAATGAGAGACAAAGAAACTATACATGTCTCTTTATTTCCCAGTTAGATGCCCTCCTTTTCCATGGCACCGCCTTCCTTTTGTTCAGAAAAAGGCGCAGACATTTTTCCCATGGAGCCGCCTGAATGTCGGTGGTTCACACCTCCTTTTCTCTCTCTCTCTCTCTCTCTCACACACACACACACACACACACACCTCTATCAGCACTTTCTGCTGAATTGTGAAAGAGGCTTCATTTCCAGAAACAGGAATGACTAATATTTTCCAAAGCATAGATTCCTTTGTTCACATGGGGCCTGAGGAGAAACATGTAGAAACATACTGTATATACTGGAAGCTGTTCCAGGCCTACTATAAACACAATGTTGCAGTAACCAAGTAATGCCATAATAATGCACAGACTTATTAGAGAACTGCCATATGCTGATCTCATTTTTCATCATCATCACAATTTCCATGAATTGACTGGTAATGCATGGCTAATGTGCCACTAAACATGTTGTCATGACTTCTGGGATAGTAACATACACAAGATATACACAAGCTGGTCAACCATAATGACATGTTCAGGCCAAGAGTATCACAACACAGAAATATGCAGCAGATGTCTGCAAACACTGCAGTTCATTATCCGCCGCCTAAATGAAGTTTGGTGGGGGATACAGAAACGGGTTCTGTCTGTCCGTCCGGTCACATTTTCATTTCCGGGCCATATCTTTAAAACTACTCAAGATCTTCATGAAACTTTGTATACATATCAAGAAACATGTGAACTGGTGCCTTGGGTTATTTTGGATTTTTGAAAAAAAAAATTTTTCAAATTTTTACATAGAAAATAGATTTTGACTTAGTTTCTAAGAGCAGTGTTCGTTTCCGGAGCACATATCCAAAACTATTCATGATACGGATTTGCAACTTGGTATATATCTTAACAGGGTGATGTACAGTGGTGCTTGAAAGTTTGCGAACCCTTTAGAATTTTCTATATTTCTGCATAAATATGACCTAAAGCATCATTTTCACACAAGTCCTAAAAGTAGATAAAGAGAACCCGGTTAAACAAATGAGACAAAAATATTATACTTGGTCATTTATTTATTGAGGAAAATGATCCAGTGTTACATATCTGTGAGTGGCAAAAGTATGTGAACATTTGCTTTCAGTATCTGGTGTGACCCCCTTGTGCAGCAATAACTGCAACTAAACATTTCCAGTAACTGTTGATCAGTCCTGCACACTGGCTTGGAGGAATTTTAGCCCATTCCTCCATACAGAACAGCTTCAACTCTGGGATGTTGGTGGGTTTCCTCACATGAACTGCTCGCTTCAGGTCCTTCCACAACATTTTGATTGGATTAAGGTCAGGACTTTGACTTGGCCATTCCAAAACATTACCTTTATTTTTCTTTAACCATTCTTTGGTAGAACGACTTGTGTGCTTAGGGTCATTGTCTTGCTGCATGACCCACCTTCTCTTGAGATTCAGTTCATGGACAGATGTCCTGACATTTTCCTTTAGAATTCACTGGTAAAATTCAGAATTCATTGTTCCATCAATTTTGGCAAGCCCAAACCTGGCCCACATGCAGCAAAACAGGCCCAAACCATGATACCACCACCATCATGTTTCACAGATGGGATAAGGTTCTTATGCTGGAATGCAGTGTTTTCCTTTCTCCAAACATAACGCTTCTCATTTAAACCAAAAAGTTCTATTTTGGTCTCATCCGTCCACAAAACATTTTTCCAGTAGCCTTTTCCAGCCTGATGAGCATCAACAATGCTTTTTCTGAGGTCCTCAGAAATCTCCTTTGTTCGTGCCATGATACACTTCCACAAACATGTGTTATGAAGATCAGACTTTGATAGATCCCTGTTCTTTAAATAAAACAGGGTGCCCACTCACACCTGACTGTCATCCCATTGATTGAAAACACCTAATTTCACCTTCAAATTAACTGCTAATCCTAGAGGTTCACATACTTTTGCCACTCACAGATATGTAATATTGGATCATTTTCCTCAATAAATAAATGACCAAGTATAATATTTTTGTCTCATTTGTTTAACTGGGTTCTCTTTATCTACTTTTAGGACTTGTGTGAAAATCTGATGATGTTTTAGATCATATTTATGCAGAAATATAGAAAATTCTAAAGGGTTCACAAACTTTCAAGCACCACTGTAGACGTGCCTTTTCATACTAAGAAATTTGAATTTTTCATCTTTCTATGGAAACAATTTCAGACTTAGTCTCTCAGGTTAGTCTTAGGGGTAGGTTTTGTTTCCGGAGCAGAATGTGAAAACTATGAGTGGTATGGTCTTGAAAGTTGATATATGTGTTGATTAAGTAATGTATATGTGCCTTTTGATACTAAGAAATGTGAAACATTTTAATTTTTAGCTCACCTGGAACAAAGGTCCAGTGGGCTTATGCCATGGGCTGCTGAGGTCAGTGTAAAGAGGTAGGGTTGGTTTCCTGCAGCAGAACTTGAAAAACATGACAAATAATACACTACCATTCAAAAGTTTGGGGTCATTTTGAAATTTCCTTATTTTTGAAAGAAAAGCACTGTTCTTTTCAATGAAGATCACTTTAAACTAATCAGAAATACACTCTATACATTGCTAATGTGGTAAATGACTATTCTAGCTAAATTCTACTAAATGTCTGGTTTTTGGTGCAATATCTCCATAGGTGTATAGAGGCCCATTTCCAGCAACTATCACTCCAGTGTTCTAATGGTACAATGTATTTGCTCATTGCCTCAGAAGGCTAATGGATGATTAGAAAACCCTTGTACAATCATGTTAGCACAGCTGAAAACAGTTGAGCTCTTTAGGGAAGCTATAAAACTGACCTTCCTTTGAGCAGATTGAGTTTCTGGAGCATCACATTTGTGGGGTCGATTAAACGCTCAAAATGGCCAGAAAACTGTCTTGACTATATTTTCTATTCATTTTACAACTTAGGGTGGTAAATAAAAGTGTGACTTTTCATGGAAAACACAAAATTGTCTGGGTGACCCCAAACTTTTGAACGGTAGTGTATCTTGAAACTTGGTATATAGTTGGTATATAGGGCAGGGGATATAGATGACTCCGTCTTCTTGTTTTACTCAATAGCCTGTTTGGAGGCATGTCATTATTCTTCAGATAAACTAAGAAGTATTACTAAGACAATGCTCCAGCTTGTCTGAGACCCTGTAGAACAGACTACAGATAATAGATGGATGGATGGATATTACTACGATATTTTTGTGACAATCTAAAATGCACTTATTTTGATTTAAATCCACATTGTGCAACTATCCATCCATTATCTGTAACTGCTTATCCTGTGCATGGTCACGGGCAAGCTGGAATCTATCCCAGCTGACTATGGGTGAGAAGCGGGGTACACCCTGAACAAGTCGCCAGGTCATTGCAGGGCTGACACGTAGAGACAAACAACCATTCACACTCACTTTAGAGCCACCAATTAGCCTAACAATACAATTTTATTAATTCTCCCACAGATTTTTTTCAGAAATAATTTTACAGTTAGCCTACCCTGCATGTCTTTGGACTGTTGGGGAAACCAGAGCACCTGAAAGAAACCCACGCAGACACAGGGAGAACATGCAAACTCCACACAGAAAGGCCGCCGTCAGCCGCTGGGCTTGAACCCAGAACCTTCTTGCTGTGAGGCGACAGTGCTAAACACTACACCACCGTACTGCCCCATTGTGCAACTAATACTTGTAAATCAATAAATCAGATCAAGACACACTGTTAAACACAGAGGACTATCTGAGTGTAAAATTATTTGTCTCTGCAACAGTCACCCTGTATTTCTGTTGTACACTCAAGAAAAAAAAAATGTTTCTTCAAGGATTCAAGAACAGTTCTTAGATGGCTGTCTTAGTTTTTAGGGTTCTTTAGCTGTAACCCTTTTTCTAAGAGTGTAAAATGACATGTAGCAGTACACTGAAATGAAAAGTACCTCAGGAGTCATATGAGGAACCTCACCAGGTGCCTCACTTGATTGTTACAGATTTTTCTTTATAGAAAACATTGTTATGACCCTCTCAGTCTGTGTGTGTCAGAGAGAGAGAGAGAGAGAGATGTACATTAAGATGAAGAAGAACAACAACATTATCACACTTACACTTAAGCACAGTGAAATTCCGCTCTACATTTAACCCATCTGAAGCAGTGAACAAACACATGCACACACAAGTGAGCAATGAGCACACACATACCCAGAGCAGTGGGCAACTATACTACAGCGCCCAAGGAACAGTTGTGGGTTAGATGCCTTGCTCAAGGGCACTTCAGCCCAAGGTCACTCTCATGTTAATCTAACCGCATGTCTTTGGACTGTGGGGGAAACCGGAGCACCCGGATGAAACCCACGCAGACATGGGGAGAACATGCAAACTCCACACAGAAAGGCCGCCGTCAGCCGCTGGGCTTGAACCCAGAACCTTCTTGCTGTGAGGCGACAGTGCTAAACACTACACCACCGTACTGCCCCATTGTGCAACTAATACTTGTAAATCAATAAATCAGATCAAGACACACTGTTAAACACAGAGGACTATCTGAGTGTAAAATTATTTGTCTCTGCAACAGTCACCCTGTATTTCTGTTGTACACTCAAGAAAAAAAAAAAGTTTCTTCAAGGATTCAAGAACAGTTCTTAGATGGCTGTCTTAGTTCTTAGGGTTCTTTAGCTGTAACCCTTTTTCTAAGAGTGTAAAATGACATGTAGCAGTACACTGAAATGAAAAGTACCTCAGGAGTCATATGAGGAACCTCACCAGGTGCCTCACTTGATTGTTACAGATTTTTCTTTATAGAAAACATTGTTATGACCCTCTCAGTCTGTGTGTGTCAGAGAGAGAGAGAGAGAGAGAGATGTACATTAAGATGAAGAAGAACAACAACATTATCACACTTACACTTAAGCACAGTGAAATTCCGCTCTACATTTAACCCATCTGAAGCAGTGAACAAACACATGCACACACAAGTGAGCAATGAGCACACACATACCCAGAGCAGTGGGCAACTATACTACAGCACCCAAGGAACAGTTGTGGGTTAGATGCCTTGCTCAAGGGCACTTCAGCCCAAGGTCACTCTCATGTTAATCTAACCGCATGTCTTTGGACTGTGGGGGAAACCGGAGCACCTGGATGAAACCCACGCAGACATGGGGAGAACATGCAAACTCCGCACAGAAAGGCCCCTGTTGGCCACTGGGCTTGAACCCAGAACATTTTTAGTGTGAGGCGACAGTACTAAGCACTGCACCACCATGTAGCAACCAAAGTGTTAAGTGTAAACTCCACCTGCCAGTGTAAATCTTGTGAGAAGAGCAGATGAGGAAGGACTAGACACTTCAGATCTTCTCTCTAATTATACTTCTTGCCTCTTCCCTCAAAAGTCACTCCAGTTTTTCTTTGGCTAGCTTTCAGATAAAGACAGATCTCCCCATCTCGATGTGAAAATGCTGTTTGCCAGAACCTCTTCTCTTCAAATCACAAACTGCACAGTGGGAAGTTTCCTCTGTCTCTGCAGCTTCAACCCAGAGATAAAGCTGTGTAGCATGGCAAACAGGGCTTTAGTATGTCTAGTCATTATAGGCTGCCTGGGATAACATGTGCAGACCTCTCATTAAAATTCCAGCCAACAATTAATCTCTGAATTCATCACAACACTTCCTGCTTCTCAGACCTTCTGTCATATACAACGGTGAGAAATTTAATCAGCATCCACAGCTGTCTCAAGTCAAAGCATTTCCATATTCCTTTCAGTGCACTGGATATCAGGAAGTTTTTGATTACACTGTGGGAGTGACTGGGAAAAAAAACAACTCAAGAGCTTTTCTGATGAGTTTCTACATGTTTATTCGTATTAAAAACATTTTGTTTTGTTCTTTTCTTCAAAAGGCATACTTTACGAATGCAAACAGACACTTACATGACTTACACATGCTGTTCACATTCAGATGTCCACATGAATGAATGTTGACAGCAATTATGAAATATTTTTATTCATTCCTACAGGCACAGTTTGTTGTTTGACTTGGGTTGCATCCCCCTAGAAAACCCTCCTGGGGGAAAAAAAATTAAAATAATAATAATAATAATAATAATAATAATAATAATAAGTGGTGCTTGAAAGTTTGTGAACCCTTTAGAATTTTCTATATTTCTGCATAAATATGACCCAAAACATCATCAGATTTTCATACAAGTCCTAAAAGTAGATAAAGAGAACCCAGTTAAACAAATGAGACAAAAATATTATACTTGGTCATTTATTTATTGAGGAAAATGATCCAATATCACATATCTGTGAGTGGTAAAAGTATGTGAACCTCTAGGATTAGCAGTTAATTTGAAGGTGAAATT
Source organism: Neoarius graeffei (assembly GCF_027579695.1). Classification (NCBI taxonomy): domain Eukaryota; kingdom Metazoa; phylum Chordata; class Actinopteri; order Siluriformes; family Ariidae; genus Neoarius; species Neoarius graeffei. The sequence goes on from NC_083570.1 coordinate 72,315,198, forward strand.
AGAGTCAGGTGTTTTCAATCAATGGGATGACAATCAGGTGTGAGTGGGCACCCTGTTTTATTTAAAGAACAGGGATCTATCAAAGTCTGATCTTCACAACACGTTTGTGGAAGTGTATCATGACACGAACAAAGGAGATTTCTGAGGACCTCAGAAAAAGCGTTGTTGATGCTCATCAGGCTGGAAAAGGTTACAAAACCATCTCTAAAGAGTTTGGACTCCACCAATCCACAGTCAGACAGATTGTGTACAAATGGAGGAAATTCAAGACCATTATTACCCTCCCCAGGAGTGGTCAACCAACAAAGATCACTCCAAGAGCAAGGCGTGTAATAGTTGGCGAGGTCACAAACGACCCCAGGGTAACTTCTAAGCAACTGAAGGCCTCTCTCACATTGGCTAATGTTAATGTTCACGAGTCCACCAGAGAACACTGAACAACAATGGTGTGCATTGGCAGGGTTGCAAGGAGAAAACCACTGCTCTCCAAAAAGAACATTAGCAAACTGAAGACAAGCAGCAAACATCACATGGACAAGCCAAAAGGTTATTGGAAAAATGTTTTGTGGACGGATGAGACCAAAATAGAACTTTTTGGTTTAAATGAGAAGCGTTATGTTTGGAGGAAGGAAAACACTGCATTCCAGCATAAGAACCTTATCCCATCTGTGAAACATGGTGGTGGTAGTATCACGGTTTGGGCCTGTTTTGCTGCATCTGGGCCAGGACGGCTTGCCATCATTGATGGAACAATAAATTCTGAATTATACCAGCGAATTCTAAAGGACAATGTCAGGACATCTGTCCATGAACTAATCTCAAGAGAAGGTGGGTCATGCAGCAAGACAACGACCCTAAGCACACAAGTCGTTCTACCAAAGAATGGTTAAAGAAGAATAAAGGTAATGTTTTGGAATGGCCAAGTCAAAGTCCTGACCTTAATCCAATCAAAATGTTGTGGAAGGACCTGAAGCGAGCAGTTCATGTGAGGAAACCCACCAACATCCCAGAGTTGAAGCTGTTCTGTACAGAGAAATGGGCTAAAATTCCTCCAAGCCGGTGTGCAGGACTGATCAACAGTTACCGGAAACGTTTAGTTGCAGTTCTTGCTGCACAAGGGGGTCACACCAGATACTTTTGCCACTCACAGATATGCAACACTGGATCATTTTCCTCAATAAATAAATGACCAAGTATAATATTTTTGTCCCATTTGTTTAACCGGGTTCTCTTTATCTACTTTTAGAACTTGTGTGAAAATCTGGTGATGTCATATTTATGCAGAAATATAGAAAATTCTAAAGGGTTCACAAACTTTCAAGCACCACTGTATATATAATTGCATTCCCAGTTGAGTATGTTTGGATCTTTTTTCAGCTAGGAGGTGCAACAGTTAATCCCATGGTTTACTGTCTTACAAATGGATCTATTATATACTCCATATGACAAATGAGTAGTGCATGTCCAATATTCTTTGAACAAACAGAATTTGAGAACATAAAAGCATAAGAAGCGACATTGATCATCACTGGTGTCAGTTTTCTCTCCTCCCCATCTGGCAAGATCAAACACATGACGTGGACAATAATGGGATGGCACTTAAACAAAACAAAAGCACTCACATGTGGCAGACACGCGCCAGGAAATGGCTGACCAAGCTTGTATGCTTGCTGCAGAGGTCCTTCTGGAACATCGTCTTCTTATAGTCTTCAATGTTGCACACTTTGACCCTGCTGGAATGCCAACATATATTCAGGTACCTCAAAAAGGGGCCAAGGATGAAGTTGTTCCTCGTAAGCTCACTAGGGGAGAAAAAGTTGAGCAGAGACCAGAGCTGAGGGTCCAGGAAGGCTGCTCGGAGACGTTTGCAGGACAGAGACATGTTTCGCCGACTCTCTTTATCCAAGAATGAAAAAAGATGAAGCAGGCACTCCTGATTAAGATTTGTGAGATACATTGGAAAGAGACTAAAAACATCAAACAAGCTGGGAAGAGATCTAGTCTGTTGAGACACACAGCAGTGGCTGGGGATGCAGTCTGTTCTATAAGGCCTGGATACGTGATTCCTTTGCAGGCAGGCTTTTCCTCACACACGGTAGCCGTGCACATATAAGGTCGGAAAGAATGGGAGTTATTTTGAGAGGACAACAGCAGGCTAAGTCAAAAATGGAAATGTGTGAAGCATGTACACGCACGCGCACACACACTGCAAGTCCATCTGTTAGGGCAGATGTTTGGACAGCAGTGGCTTGTGTTTATCGCTTACAGCTGATGGGAAAAATCAAAGTAGGGCTTTCATAGTCACTTTCTCAGGCTGTAGGTGGAAGTGAGAATTTGGTTTGAAAGATTCCCAGAGTCTGATACCAACCTTGGTTTCACTTCCTCATTTATGCTGATTTATACATCCATCAAAAATGGCACAAAAAGAACATGTACTAGTGGCCAAACCTGAATTGCAGGAACACTGTGAACCATTTTTATATATTTATTTCCTGAGTACAACACATGATGTACATGCAAAAGTAAAATATTTAGGGAATATCCAAAGGAACAGCTAAAAAACTTATTAAAAAAAACACACACAGCTCTCTGACCTCTCAGGCTGGTACATGCCACTGGTGACATGACAAAGCAATGTCCTGCAGAAGTGAAATTACAGCTTGTACCCTGTGACTCATTCGCACTGACTCATAACATGCTGGGAACAAATGAAACAGCAGTACAGGGCAACGTGAGCTTATCAGCAGCTGTGACCTGAGCTCCTAGGCAAGGGTGGTGGTTTAAAAGGGAGAGAGAGAAAGAAAGCCTGTTATCACAGAGAGGACGTTGGAGGAGGCAGCTGCTCAATTTGTGCACTTAATGAGGATATTATTCCAGCCTTAGACTGGCACCTGTGCATGTGCAGGGGAGGGTCAAACAAGATTCAGTGAGCAGCTGTTCTTCCTCAGAACACAGGAGGCCCTGTTCCTTTGGCTCAGCAGAACCACTGCTTATCCTGCCAGGACTTAGAGAAGGCTCTGTGTGCACATTGCCTTCACAGGCCGGGGACATGGGCAAAAAGCGTTTGATATGGGGGGGGTAAAAAAAAGATAAAGCCTACCAAGAGCACTTGCTAACACAGTGGCTTTGAGTGATTTACATTTTACATTGGTATTGAAATTAGCCCTGCATTCAGGAGGGGAAAAAAAAAAGTGCCAGTCTTTGATAAACAGGCAAGGTTCCATATGAAACACTTGTGCAGGCACACTAAAATACTGCTGCCTTACCCAAATTTTCAAACCTGAAGTACTTTGCAACTGTAGTTACACTCTCCTTTATGACTACACTTATAAAACGTGCAATTTATCTTCTCTCAGAACAGATAACCTACTTGTTAACTACAAACCCGTGTGACCAATAAGACTGCTGTAAGAGTGGAACTTGCTGGAAAGTTTACTGATGCAAGCATCGTTTTAAGCACAGTGTTACAGCAGAAACCAAGATGCATGCCAACATTAAATAAAAACATTTCCCATGATTTAATCATGAAAAAAAAATGAACTTTTGATGTGGGTGCTTTTCATGAGTAAGAAACACTTGAACACAAAGTACTCCATTCTCTTACCCATCACAAGATCCACATGGGACAGAGATTTCATAATTTCTTTTCCAGTTTAAATTCACCTTCTGATTCAGGACGAAGACAATACCTGATCAATCTAAACTGACGTTAGGAGACTTTAACTTCACTCCAATGTCAGACCGAAGCTCTCAGATTATTGTTGCACTTCAATGCACCATGGTTTTATAAACACTGACTGCATTTTTAGAACTGGCATCTCTTTAGTACTTCCATAAACAATCACAAAATCATGAGTGCTCAAATGTTATGATGGTAGAATCAGGTTTTAAAGCAGGTGGTGTGACTACTCCTGTTAAAAGTATAAATAATCAAGATGACGTTGTCCCAATAGTTTCCCTTTCTTCAAATGTCTTTCACATTAACGAGGTGATACTGTTTGTAAGTGTGCAATACAAAAGGGGAAAAGGAAACATCTTTACACAAAATTATGATTGTTCAAGTTTCACATTAGAAATGCCTCAATGTCAACAAACAGTAGTAAGAAAATACTCAAATTTAGTTCATTTACATAAAAAAAAACTTTATATGAAAGCGAAATCTAATTTGTAAAAGAGGAGGCCAATAATCTGATATACATATTAAACAATTACAACACTGTCATTTCATCTAATCCAGTTTCTGAACCCTGATCACCAATACACAAGATGGCCTTTGGACAAAAACAATGAAAGGCAATATTAGGAATGTTTTCTTAATATAATGAATACAGCAGCATTTATTTATTTATTACTGGAGGTGTGATGATGGTGGTACTATGGGTGAAATAATAACTGAAGCTCAGAGTGGAACTGTGTGCAGGAAAGGTGGATTATTCTGAAGGCTTCACGGTACACAGTAAGGCTGATTAAAGCTTCGGCTTGGTCACGGACTCTGTGTTGTCCTGCTCTGTGTAGAACAGAATATAGGCCTTGGCTTTGGCTACTGTCTCCTCATTGACTACAGTCACAGTACTGTCGTTAAAGTGATACCAGCTGCCCTCGTGAAGACCATACGCTGTGTAATGACCTGATCCCACCCTGGCAGAGACAGCAGGAAAAGGTAAGATTAGTAACACAATGGTGTAGCCTTTTTTATTTTACATTTCAAAAAGCAAAATAAAACAGTAAGAAAGAAAGAAACATACAAATTAATGCAAGTAATAATCCTATGTAGACACTTATTCATATCTTCAGTGAATGTGATGATGGAAAAAGTTCTGTGCTGCAAAAAAAAAAAAAAAAAAAAAAAACTCTACACTATTCCCTATAAAGTACACCACTTTCTTGATCCAGCATTTTGTCATTGTTTCTGAAAAGACAGACAATGGAAGAATATCCAGTGCATCTTAATCCCACAATGCACTGCAAAAGGTGGTGTACTAACAAAAAACAACATACCCCAGTAAATACTCAATGCTTTGTGGGGTTCCGTTTTATTTACCTTCACTGAGAAAAACCATGAAATTGCAACATCTCTTCAAATGTCAACTATATGGAGCAAGTCATTTTTAAATCACATATGTTCAGGTTTACAGTTGGTTCAATTCAGTTCCTGTCCTCAGGTTTGCTCCAGGACAAATAATTAGCCAACACTGCGCACGTTTGTGAGGGAAAGCATCTTCTGTCATAGTAATGAGCAAACCCAGAGAAAGTAGTCTATGCAAACATTACACAGTTATGAATGCTGTTCCCTATAATAGTGTTTTAGGGAGGGTTTCTAATTCTCCAAGGTAGGAAATGGTGAGTAGTGATTTTGAACACAGTCATTTCAAGAATTAGATTTATTTCTAAGCATTTTTTTTTTTTTGGGCTTTTTCACCTTTATTGGATAGGACAGTGCAGAGACAGGAAACGAGCGGGAGAGAGAGACGGGGAGGGATCGGGAAATGACCCCGGGTCGGAACCGAACCCGGGTCCCCGGACCCACGGCACGGCGCCCCATTCACCCGAGCCACGACGCCCCCAAGAATTAGATTTATTTCTAAAAACGCATGGCACGTCAAGCAGCAATACAATCCCACAAAAGAAGAATGGGAATCAAGAAACCTGACAGCAAAATTGAGTTAATGGAATCACTTTACTGGCACATTTTTATACATACAACAATGTTCTACTCAGAGCTTTTTCTGTTTTTCAACTCATTTAATCATGATTTGTAGACAAGCACAAATGTAGCAAAACCACAACATATCAGGGGCGGGTTTCTCAAAAGCCCCTTAACGCCAAGAGTATCTTAACTAGAAGAGTGTGTTCATTGTGATGCTTGCTCTACCATTTAAAAATTATCTTTGTGCTACGATGGTTTTGGGAAACCCACCCCCCATTAGTAGTACATGCACTTTAGATCCCAGTTAGTGAACTAAAATCCAACTGTCCATTGATTTTAACCCAACAAATGTAACTCACTGTTTATATGACCACCTGAATAACATGGTAATTGCCTAGATGAAATAATTATTTTATTATTTGTCAGCATGTAAATACACCCGGTGAGAAACAAACTGTGAGGAAAGCCTAATGGTGCAATACCACCACCTACAGGTAAGAGTAAGGATAATACTATTTTAAATAAATAAATAAAAAGCTTGTCTTGTGGCAAAGATTTCCCGCAGTAACTTAAACAAATTATTTTATTTAAGGGATGAAAGCCCAAACTTGGTCAGCAACACAGACATTCACTTACCCAGATCCATGATGCACAACTACCGCAGCAAGGTCATACAGGCAACTCTCAGGAAGACTGTTTTCAGACTAAAAACACAAACGCATATTGAAACAAACAACTGCACATTAAAGGGTTTAGACTCAAGTCCTTAAAGGCAGACTACATGGCTAGCGTTCACCTCCAGTAAATAGCACTTCAGGTCAAGGCCTCGCAGTGGGAATGCCACGTAAGTATCAACTTTATTTCTTAGAAATGCTGTCCAGTGGAACCTCTTTAGATGCAAACACAGGACCTACAATAGAGAGAATAAGCCACACCATCAAAGCATAAAGACTAAAATGCAAAAAAAAAAAAAATACTGGGAAGGTACACCCTACCTTAGGTGGTTTTTGGATCCAGAACTTCTTGGTGGACTTCTGTCGTTTTTTGCACTTGTGGCACATGTAGAGCTCTGTCTCATCGAGTTCCTCCAGGTCAGTGAAACTAGAAAGGCAGTCTAGAGGGGAGAGGAGGGGAAAAGGCACTTCAGCTGCTGCACAAGAAACCTTTCCTCAGAAGTGTATTATACTTCAGTTCTCAAAAGGAAGTACACAACAGTGTTGAAGGAGAGAAAGAAGAACAGTGTGAGAAGGGCAAACACAATGTCAGACATCATACAACAGTTAGCTCTGACCACACAGTCTAACTAGGAGAAACCTGTTTGAGCTGCACTGTTGTATCTGATAATAGCACATTTCTTCACCAAATCATATCCTTCCACTGACCATCAGGTACTAAACAATGCCAAAAGGTTCTGTTACACCAAATCGTTTCAAATTAACAAGTTTTACATATTAAAAAAAAATAAAATTTTAAATGCATTTATTAGAAAAGATAGCGATTTTATTATAATCATTCTTCTTCTTCTACATTTTGTGAGTAATGTTATAACAACAATTTAACTGTGTAACAGTAGCTATACCTTCATTGGTACCATTTTTAACACAGTAAATTATTCTTATTGCTAAATAGTGGACAAAAGCAAAACCAGTTCATCTGTGTGCTGGAGAAATGTCTCTTCAGTACTCTGCAGAGGTTTGTACAGTGAAGGCAATGTGCAAACACTGGACTGAAATACTTTTTCCACACAAACTGTAAACACCACCTATATGTTTAACTTGTAAATAAAGTGATTCAAAAGATATATATTCAAAAGAATATAATCATGGTTGGGGTTTCTCCTAAGCATGATGATTAATGTGGGCAAGCTAAAGAGTTTCCACACTTGCCACTATTTTAAAAGTTCTGCAACTTTAATAATTGTATATTATTATTATTATTATATTTCACAAGTGTTTCTCATAGGACTGACATAGGAAGTTAACAAATAAGACTTGATTTGGAACTTGGGAGGTCTACTGAAAACAGGAAGCGAGGCAATATCTCAAAGGCTTGATGTTCTGCCTTCAAATTTAGCACGTCCTTGGGACCAAGTGCAGATGGTCCCAATGGCTTCTGGTCTTCCTCCATCACTGAGGGGTAGGGGACAGAAAAAGCTTGGTCCCCTTCATTGCTGCTTGCAGTTATTCAACAATTATTCCCCAAAGGCGAGGTGAATACTGGTTAATAATAACTGAGACAAAGTCAAGGTTATTATTCACCAATATTCACTGAGCCTGAGACATAATTGTTTTAGTGTAAATACACCAGTGATTAATAGTATAAATACAGAGGTGATCACAGAAAATAGCACACACTGATTGGTCAAGAGATTCTGACTCATATATAAAAATAAAAACATGCATAAATGGTTTGTGTATAATGAGAGAGAGAGAGAGAGAGAGAGAGAGAGAGAGAGAGAGAGAGAGAGAGAATCTCTCAACCAATGATCACCTCTGTATTTATACTACATAATAATGTTACGAAGCAACAAGTCACTTGTGGTGGAACTGCTTTTCTGTTACGAAAAAGAAAAGGTGGTCAATATTAAACCTACGTCTTTCAAACAATGCAATTTCTTTGCTTTCCTTTTTTTTTTCCTGTGTTACAAAACAGGACACACAGCAGGAAACTGTTGGGTGTTAGAGAATAACATCAGAGCAGTAATGTTACTTAATGTACAGTAACTCAAACAGTAGGCTCCATCATCCAATGTATAAAAAGACATCAGTGTGAAAAATGAAGAGTATAAAGACAGACTCTTTTTAATAACTCCTCTGCAATTTAAATCAAACTATAGTAAAATATTAGCAACACTTCATGCCCCCACAATTTACTACAATTACATTTATACCTCATGAGTCTGCTGAAAGCCTTTATTTATATAAAATCACACACACAAACCAAAATATGAACAAAATAAATCAAGTCAATTTTATTTCTATAGCACGTTTAACAATAGACATTGTTGCAAAGCAGATTTACAGAAATACGAGGGTAAGTCAAAAAGTTCCAAGTCAAAAAGTTTAAGACACATTGAAAAAAATCTTTATGAAAATATCAAAGCTATTTCTCTACCCTCCATTTAAGTCTAAACACTTCTGCAAGCAGTGTTTCCATCAGAGAATTCCTTCTTTGTAGAATTCTGGGGGATGTCTTTCACACCGTTTGAAATTATAACATCTGTCTTAGAACTTTTTGACTTACCCTCGTATATGAACTTTAAACATATGAATTTATAAACTGATCCCTAATGAGCAAGCCCGAGGCCACTTCTTGAGACAACAGGAGGAAGAAACCTTGAGAGGAACCAACCTCAAAAGGAAACCCATTGTCATTTGAGTGCTAACAGATAGCACGCTTCTAAATAACTCACTTCTATAACTGTGTCCTAGCTGGTCAAACAGTGCAACCAGGAAACTTGTTAGAATTTTGACATGAAGTCTATTTTGTTGAAGTTATCAGCTGTTTACAGAATAGTTACTTACCACCCAAAGTGCAGGTTGGCCCTGGTTCCTGGTCCTTTGTCCTTTTTACTCTGAACTGACTGGGAATGTCCAAGGAGAGGTCTGAAGGAGAGAAATGTCACTCACCAAGAGCATTTTAAAAACTACAGATGGGAAATACCAGAAGAAAAGCTCACCTAAAAACGGGTCAAATTTCTTCGACTCTGTGCCGCATATCAAGCAGTTTACTTCGTTGTGCAGGACACCGCCAAATACAGCAGTGACCATAGTAGGAGTCCCATTACTGAAATAAAAGGGAATGAAACACAATCAGGTACATCATTATCTTTAACCAACTTTCTTAATTTCCCTGAGGGAACCCACCCAAAGGGATCAATAAAGTTTTATCTAATCTTTATGTACTATACACCAAACATTACTCAAACCCGTTCTTAGTAAGTATTATACTAAGCATTCCGACCAGTATATAGGAGCATAGGGACACTTTTCCAGAACAGCCATTGTGTAAGGCATAGCTACACAAAATCCTTCATCCTCTTGTTAGGAACAGGATTACACTGCCATATCGCTTCACACAAATCAATGACCACGCCATAACACAGTGCCACTCTGGCAATCCAATCACCCAGCCCACTGACACTGCTTCTGAGCATGCTTCATTTGTTCAGTGTATCTAACACAACACTGATAATGTCATCACGACAGGATGGCTCCACTTCCAGCGGTGGGATTTGCCAGAACAGCAGTGTGACTGTGTGTATGGGCCAGAGTGTACTGTACGTGCAGAGCTAGCATTACGGTTATTACGCAGGAACAAATTGATATGCTGACCACAATTACTGCTAGAATTTGAGAGCTTGAGCCAAGTCTATCTTTTTAAATATTTGATGCACAAGATTTTGGTGTATGGTATGAGTGCCATCTGCAAGCATGTGTATGGTTTTCTGCAGGTTATGAGCATTTGTCCTCACTGAGAACTAACTGCAAGTGTAGAAAAGTATTAACCTGTCAGTTTGTTTTCTGATACACATTTGTGTTTTTAACTTGCGTTTTAATGAAACGTCAATTTAAGACAAGACAAAAAAAAAAAAAGTAATAGGACTACTCGTCAGCCCATATTAGATATCTGACTCACTGCTAACATGTCAATGTGCAGTGTTTTTAGCCCAGTCTAAATGTGTAACTCATTTTTTGCTGTGAAGAGATTTTTCCTTCATGTTTGTATGCATGTATAAATAGAGTGATAAACTGCTTTATCTTTGTAGTTGAACTTTAAAATGCAAGCAGGAAAACCGCTGGCTTAACTGCTGCCAAGTTCACAGGTATGTAAAGTTGTGTTTAAAAGCAGAATATGATATGATGCAACTCAGATAAAAACATTTTATGACATACAGGTAATTTTGCATCAGATGTTACTAAAAAAATATAATCGGAGATCATGTGCTATTATTAACAGCTTGAAAAGTTTCCAAAATCAGGTATGGGTGGCAGGTTTGCATTAGGCACTATAAAGTAAAAATCATTGAGATGGTGGTGGTGCTGCTAGAGGTATGCAGTGTGTGTAGGTCTTACATGCTGCATTTGTTTCCTGAGTTAAGGTTTGGGCTGTCTGGGAGCAGGCTAGACCCGGGCAAACCATTCTTACTGCCCTGCAGTTCTCTGTGGAGGTGATCCAGCAGGTACCGCAAGAACTCATGGGCATCCTGCTGCTGATAGCCCCTGCAGAAATTATAAAGCACAGCACAGAGAGAATAGTTGGCACTAGGCCTGGGATAATAGGACAATGCCACAGCTTCTAGGACATCACAAGACACAACCCCATAAAAATGACTTCCCTCCTTTCTCAGTGAATCATTAATAGTCAGCCATATATATGAAATTATCACATCGCAGCACTGGCATTTTTAGTTATCTAGCTTTTTTTTTTTTTAAATATTTATTCTTTTGTTTTAGAATAAACATTTAAAGCTAGCATTCTTGTTAATATTGCTCTGGGATCTTTGATTCACTGAGCTTTTCAAAATAAATTTGAACGTCAAATTTGCTCTCTACCAGTTTCTTGTTTCACTCCTCAGGAATTAACTGGCAAACACGAGCAAAGGTAAATGATTAAACGAATGTAGCACAAAGTCATGGGGTTTTTTTTCTCCACATTTCCTTATCATACTATACCATCATGACTTACTGTCACACCCCTGGTTGGGACAAAATTCAAATTCATTTCAGCTAGTGCAGTGTTTTAACTTGAACTTACTTGAATAACTAAAACCTTTCAGAATATTCCATCACTGGCTAAAAAGAGCCTTATGCAAGTCGACAATTCCTCTTTTGCACATACATTAAAGCACCTATATATTGAAGGTAACTTATTAACTTTGTCAGAAATAACAGACGGATATCTCTGATTACATTTACGATTAAAACAAGGGAAGAAAAGGCAGCTTTTGTTTCTCAATCCTCTCAAGGCAGAACCACAGAAGCAGCACAGCCAAAAAGGACTCTGAGAAATGCTATTGCACTATAGCGTAACTCCTACAGTCACAGAGGAAGACAAAGAAGCCTAAAGTAGTGCAGGTCATGTACTTGGACAAGAGTCACGTTACCTGAAACTTGGCATTATTTTCCAGATGACATAGAACAGAGCATCTGGGCTAAAGGCAGTCTGACTTCCCTGCCAAAGGGAACAAAGGGTTTTCCTGAGCTCCTCTACCAGAGACCTAAAACACACACAAAGGAAAACGTTTATGGTGGTTTGGCATATAGTCACAGCATCCTGAGTCTCAGTCAGTCATAATCCCAAGAAGGTTTGATGATTTTTTCCCCAACTAAAAAAAAAAAAAAACCCACTAAAAAATACTCATCATAGCACATTGTCACCTTACTTAAAACCTAACCAAAACGTACAAAACATTAACATTTACCATTTCATTGTTTAATGCAGCGTTTCTCAACTTGTTTTCAGTCACGGCACCCTTCAGAAGTATGCAAATTCTCAAGGCCCCCTATATAAAATATACGCAGTCACGCTGACCATACGCCGACCCCGGCAGTGACGTTGAGACCTGGGAAAGGGGACCGTGAGACAAATTTTGATGACGCATGAGGCGGCGATGATCTGCATTAGTGTATTTATCGTTTTTTGGAATTTTAATTCATTTTATTTATTTCAATGTTAGAATATATAATTTTTTTGACGGCACCCCTAACGAAGCCAGACGGCACCCCGATTGAGAAAGGCTGGTTTAATGAATATGCAAAAATAAAGTAGTCCTGACAGGATCTTGTTCTGCACTGATGTCTGAGGAAGGCACAGTTCTGGTGTGAAATAAAAAGAAAAAAAAAAAAATTTTCACTAACAAATTAATATACTACTATCATTTTAAAATTAACAGCAACTTTCAAGACATCATTACTCTTCATGGTTTATCCAGACAATAGAAGAAGAGGACCAAACCAACCCCCCTCCCCATCTACTGAAGAGGACCTTACACACTGCTGTCCCCCTGGCTTCGGGTGTGGTACATTCTTCTTCCGGCAGTTTTTCCGCTCCGCAGCGCCACTGCTGGCAAGTCTTTAAAATAGCAACTAAACTCAGGAATGTTACTGGAAAGAGAGAAAAAAAAAAAATTTGTTTCAACTTTAAAGAACACCAGACATTCAGTGTTAGCAGACAAAGCTTTTCACTTGTACAGCAAACTAAGAAAAATAATGTAAACAGGAACACAAATCTCTCTCTCATATCATCTGTAGCCGCTTTATCCTGTTCTATAGGGTTGCAGGCAAGCTGGAGCCTATCCCAGCTGACTACGGGCGAAAGGCGGGGTACACCCTGGACAAGTCGCCAGGTCATCACAGGGCTGACACATAGACACAGACAACCATTCACACTCACATTCACACCTACGGTCAATTTAGAGTCACCAGTTAACCTAACCTGCATGTCTTTGGACTGTGGGGGAAACCGGAGCACCCGGAGGAAACCCACGCGGACACGGGGAGAACATGCAAACTCCGCACAGAAAGGCCCTCGCTGGCCACGGGGCTCGAACCCGGACCTTCTTGCTGTGAGGCAACAGCGCTAACCACTACACCACCGTGCCGCCGAACACAAATATTTAAAAATATAAAAGGCATTCATCCATAAACTTCTCATCTCATTATCTCTTGCCGCTTTATCCTTCTACAGGGTCGCAGGCAAGCTGGAGCCTATCCCAGCTGACTACGGGCGAAAGGCGGGGTACACCCTGGACAAGTCGCCAGGTCATCACAGGGCTGACACATAGACACAGACAACCATTCACACTCACATTCACACCTACGGTCAATTTAGAGTCACCAGTTAACCTAACCTGCATGTCTTTGGACTGTGGGGGAAACCGGAGCACCCGGAGGAAACCCACGCGGACACAGGGAGAACATGCAAACTCCGCACAGAAAGGCCCTCGCCGGCCACGGGGCTCGAACCCGGACCTTCTTGCTCTGAGGCAACAGCGCTAACCACTACACCACCGTGCCGCCGAACACAAATATTTAAAAATATAAAAGGCATTCATCCATAAACTTCTGTTCTGTTAAAATACGCAATTTGTTTGTCCTTCCCTTAGAAGTTGACAGTTTTGCTTAAATACACTTTAACCTACAAAAAAAAAAAAAAAAAATAGATTTGGTCCTCGGGTGGTACCCAACTTTTCAATTATCGATGCCCTAAAGACTGTTACTATGGACCCTGTCTTAAAAAGAAATCACCCCTTTTGGTACTTTACAATCTTTATGCAGCTTTATACGGGTCAGATTGTTGAATTACATCGTGTCAAAAAAATATTTGGCTGAGCTGGGTTTATTTTCATTGTTAGCAGGTATCGATCACATTTATCAGTTATGTAGGAAAAGCAGGGACTGGCACAAATTAAGGCTGAATGTACTTTTTAAGGCTGTCGATTAGGGCTGGGCAATTTATCAAATTTTATTTTCAGTTACAATTTTGGCTTCTGACTACCATGAAAACAAGATGAACAATTATTATGCCACATTCCTTTTCTCAAAGACACTCTCGTTTTGTCCTGTGCTATAACTCTAGCACACCCCTTTCCTTTACAGGGGTGAACTTTCACCCCTTCTTAAAAGCCCAAACCTCCGAGCCAGGTTGATATGGCATTATTTTTATGCTTCATTCAAATGTACTGCATGACCTTACTTTTAAACATTACAACAGATTTTGTAACAGTAGCCATGCTGTTAGACTTGCAGTGTGTGGAGTTTTTATGAGGCATATTTAGAGGATTAGGCTTGTTTTAGCCTGCATTTTTAAAGCAGGCATGGCAACCGAGTCAAACTGCACAGAGAAACAAAAAACAGCAACAGCAAACAAGGCACAAACGATGTCAGTTATGGTGGTGTTATACTGACACCATGTGATTTGGACCAATCGCAGCCAGGGGGAGATCTCAGACCAAAGACAGTGGTTAGAAGTTCCGTCTGGAAGCTCAAACACACTGCAGCATATAAACTAAAAAAATCACTGCTCAGTCAAACAAACATCTTTTTGTGCCAAACACTCTTTCATTCAAAGTATAAGCTTTTAGGAGAGAGTTTTTTCCATTACTGAGAAATTAGAATTACTCCAATATGTTCCAACAGCACACTATGGCAGAAACATTTTTTTAACACTCCGTCACTGGAATATCGTTCAAGTTTCGGCCTTGCTAAGTTCTTGATCACGATATGAGCTTAATGACTCATGTGGAGCTTAATGACTCATGTGGCTTATAGCACTGGTTGTGGTTTAACAGACAAGTCGGCTGGTGTGAGCAGTCAGCCGAGTATCCTTGCCATCCATTAGTGCCAGCTGACTGGACAGAGTCCCTGCGTTCCTTCTACACAGTTCCAATGAGGTATGGACTGCATTCCAGCTCCAGTGTGCCAGGCCATGCTAACCCTGCAACACCACAGATTCCAAAGAAGCCCATACCCAAGAGACTGGAGGATGGCGTTCATGAAGCATGTGTTGCCCAGGTTGCGGAGGCCAGTGGCACTCCGAGCTGGAAGGCCTTCCTGAAATGAGACGGGTATATATTTAAAAAAAAAAAAAAAATTTATGGCTAGGTCTGTTTACACACCAGCAAGGCAACTAATGATTAACAAATGCATTCAAGACACACTGGAAGTCACATATTATAAAACTGAAATGTTTTAGGAAACCGATGGAAAATATAACACTGTAGTGCAATAAATAAATAAAATAAAATCTAACTTTTTGCAGCATATACTTACAACATCTGCTGACATTCTGAGGTCAGGAGAGGAACTCCCTGAGAGTTTTCTCTTCCTCGGTCTGTCAGAATTCATCACAGAGCTGAAACGGAGAAAACACACGTGTTATACATTTAAAAACGGGTCAAATTTTCAGAGACAACATTTACACACACATTCCATTTATATCAAAGCATCATCTACAAGGTACGCATCAACAGCACTTTACCACTGAATCTTTCATTTGCTATTGACGTGCTTTAACGCTTAATCATGATGTGTTTATGCAGCATGTCCACAGTGAGTCCACCCAGTACTTACTTTTCCAAACTCTGAAGATGCTCCCTCACCCTCTGTACCTGGCCCAGTTTGGTGTCGTTCACCACAAAGTCATCACATCGATAACTGAATACATTACACAGAGGATGGTTATTATGAGAACACAGGTCTGTTTAAATATGACACATTTAAATGTGTGCGCCTTCAGCTTTTAATGTCCAAATTTGGAATTGGATTTGAGATTATACATACCAGAATGTACTATAACTGCTGCAGTCCATGCACACAGAATGTTGCTGAAACTTCTCCGCTTTCTTCTGTCCAGTTGGTGAACAAGGAACCTCCTCAAAATGCTTCTTCGCATGGCCATTGACATACCTGAGATTATATATGAGAGAGATACATACATATTCACAAATTTAACATGCCATGCACTACAATATCAACATTAAATGAGCTTTGAATATTTTCACGGTAGATTAGAAGTAGAAAAAGACAAGAGAATGGCTCAATTAGAAATCGAAAGCAAATGCTTACCTTCCACAATGTACATTCAAACAGGTGAGGCAAACCCAAGGACTTTTATTTGACCGGCAAACTAGTTAAAAGAAAAAAACACAGGTGATTTTTTTTTAATCTGTGAAATTAATTGCAATTTTAAAATTCTGAGCAAAAATACACTACCGTTCAAAAGTTTGGGGTCACCCAGACAATTTTGTGTTTTCCATGAAAAGTCACACTTATTTCCTACCATAAGTTGTAAAATGAATAGAAAATATAGTCAAGACATTTTTCTGGCCATTTTGAGCATTTAATCGACCCCACAAATGTGATGCTCCAGAAACTCAATCTGCTTAAAGGAAGGTCAGTTTTATAGCTTCTCTAAAGAGCTCAACTGTTTTCAGCTGTGCTAACATGATTGTACAAGGGTTTTCTAATCATCCATTAGCCTTCTGAGGCAATGAGCAATCACATTGTACCATTAGAACACTGGAGTGAGAGTTGCTGGAAATGGGCCTCTATACACCTATGGAGATATTGCACCAAAAACCAGCAGCTAGAATAGTCATTTACCACATTAGCAATGTATAGAGTGGATTTCTGATTAGTTTAAAGTGATATTCATTGGAAAGAACAGTGCTTTTCTTTCAAAAATAAGGACATTTCAAAGTGACCCCAAACTTTTGAACGGTAGTGTAATCCAGGTTATCATTTAAGCATTGTCATACAGGCCCACATAGAAACATTTTCCTTTTATAAAAGTAGTATTTCAGAGAGTTTTCCTACTTTAAAAAAAAAAAAAAAATTTTATTATAACAAACAAAAACAACAAGGGCACTCTACAGAGTGTATACCTCTGCCAAGTCACATAGTCGGATTTGCATTAAAATCTAATCAGTTATTTGTTCCCACCTTTCCTCAAAATCCGTTCACCACTTTTTGCGTTACGTTAGGAACAAACAAACAAAAACGGAGACGAAAACCACCTAATAATAATAATAATAATAGCGTCCAAAAGAAAACAACTGAGGGTTAATAATAAGTGCAATTACTAGAAAAAAAAAAACAGCAAATGACGCAAAACAAATTAAAATAATCATAATAATTTGCGGTTCCTTGGAGGAAAGATCCTCGCACTTATACACGTGGACCGGGTGTGCAGGACAGCACGCTTCTCACCATGATTAAAAAACAAACAAACCCGCCTCCGTCAGATTATCCACCTATTTTAACCAAGTTAAAACAATTTACATACACTTGTATTTAAAAAAAAAAACCCTTGCAACTAAATATTATTATAACAGCAGTTGTTTGGAACCTAGCCGTGTGGAAGTCGCCGGTGGATTAGCTTGGTGAGCACTTTAGCTAGATTAGCTCAGTAAAGTGTTTGCTAGCTAGCTTGCAGTATCCGCGTCTTTTAAGTAGCAGCTCGATGCTAATGGTGATTGTGATCATCAGGAGAGTTTAGCTGTTATTCATCACTGCATTACTCACCGCTGCAGCACCATGAAGAAGGTGAACCGTGCGGGAAGCGGGACGGATCCACCGCCACACATACCGTGGAGCTAAGATGAGGACACTCCATGACTACAAGAGCTAGCGAGGAGACCAAGAAAATTAGACCTGCAGTTTTTCCGCACCCAGAGATGTAGATAAAGCGAACTTGTTGATCCAAGACAGATAATGAACTCAACAGAGCAGAGAAAATGCCGTTAGCTGACTGGACTGTCCAGCGCCTTCACCCACAGGATAAACAGATCCGAGCACAAACTCTGCTCAATACACTCAAACCCTGGTGTAGTTTTTTTTTTTTACATAAAATTATTTAATGAAGCTGACTTGGTTGCCCGAACTGTTTGGTTCTCTTGTCAGTGACACCACTATAATAAAATATAAACTGACCCACAGAAAGCGGTACCGAGCCGATGGGGAAGAGGCGCCGTCTAATGACGTCACGGGTTCAGCAGGGTCGCAGAGTCCACAAGCAAGCGGGACAAATATGGCACTTTAATGACACCGTTTAAAACCGCCAAATGCTTTCCTATCGTTAATCTACACATAAACACAATGTTGGTTATTAAATATATGATGCGGTTCCACAAATCAGTGCAGAAGGAGAAGACGCAGCTTTTACCTAACTTAACCACTTAATGAACCAATAGTCTGTCAAAACGCTGCACTCTGGCGCCATCTGTTGGTGGTAATATTTCATAGAAAGCACAACTTTATTCATCAGACACTTGTGAAATGTGTCCCTCGTGGTATTCTGTGGGGGGGTGCTTCGGGAATATGGGGTTCAGGGCTCTTTGCTAAGGGCTGTCCCATAGACATAGACGCCGCATTGAGCTGGTGGCCCATAGTGGTGGCCCGTTGCTGGGATACGTCAGAGTGTCCGCCATATTTGATGTGGCAAATCTTCCCCGTAAACCAATGCAAGTAAATGGACTGAACTTCATAAAGCCCCTTTCTACAATAATATTTAACTCGATGCCTTTTATTCACCCATTAAGACACACACGTATATATCTGAGAAACAAACAGGCATCAAAACAACATATATAACTTTTAATGTGATGGTTATAAATAGTGTGCGAAATACCCTGTACACTGCAAACTAGCGACAGATACGCAATAGATAGCTCGCTAATCAGTCAGCATACCGTAGCAAGCTACCAAAACCTGAGGCCACGATAACCAACCTACAAGACTGAATATGATAAATGATGGAAATAGTGGAAAAACTGGAAATAGTGAATGAAAATAAAAATTTACTGTTTTATTTATTGAGTCACCACACAGACCTACTCTCGTTGAATAAAGTGAGCTGAATGACCGCCAAACCGAGTTCGGCCAGGTTCTAACGTCATACCAAAACAAAATACAGCACTGATTCCTTCACATTCAGAAAGGTTAAAAACATTCATCATACGTTCAAAAATGTTCATCATAGTGTGACACTGTATTATCTAATTCTCACTGCTTATAACTATACACCTACCCGGTGAAGATGAGCTGGGAAACTGAAGACTGAAGGAACAGCTCCCTCTCTGATCCTGACTGTCTGACCTGTTCTGTCAAAATCCTCCGTTCTGAAGTGTTCACTGCAGAGCATGGATGACGGAGTAGCAGAAAACCCTTCCCGTCGCACAGCTGTCTCCTGTACTGGGGACATGTTTGGGGGTTACACACAGGAAGTGCTTTAATAAACAGTACACTCATCTGATGGACACGCTACTCTCCGCCTCCATGATTCTCACCGATAATAGTACATGGTGTCAGAAGTAAAAATGTGTTCCTGTAAAATTTTGTAAAGGAAAGACTTTAACTCCGGAGCCTCACGACGGAAAAAAAAAAAGGAGGATCGGTAACAGTATGGGACTTACTTTCACGAACGTGAACATTCTTCAGGTTAGCGTGTTCATAGCTAGCTAAAACCTGGCGGGCTAGCGCGCCCTCACGACATCGCTGGCAAGGACAAAGACCGGATTTTTTTTGTTGTGTTGCCTTGTTTGTTTCCTGGAGCTTCGTGGAGTGGAGGAAAGACCACATTCTTCAGGGGGAGCACAGTAAATGGATACTCCATCGCCAGCCAATAACCAGCACCAAGAGGAAAGTGGTGCTTCACTCTCGCCAGAGGATAGTCAAGTGGAAAGAGTTGATCCACCCTCGCCACAGGACAACCAGCCAGAGAGGAGTGTAAGCGTACCCCAACAAGTACAAATACACACGATGGTTACCGCTGCTGTACAAATTGCACCACCAGATAGCTTTGATTTTTCAAACTCTGCTAATTGGCCAAAATGGATAAGGAGATTTGAACGCTTTTGTATAGCATCAGGACTCATTGATAAACCAGAGGAGTACCAAGTGAACTCTCTCCTGTATACTTTAGGAGATGCAGCTGATGACATTTTAAGTGTCTTGACACTGTCAGAAGCAGATAAAAAGAAATATGACAAAGTGAAAAGTGCTTTCGAAACCCATTTTGTAGGAACACATAATGTAATCTATGAAAGAGCAAAATTCAATTTGAGACACCAGGAGCAGGGAGAAAGCGCCGAATCCTTTATAACATCAGTACACACTCTGGCCGAAAACTGCAAGTTTGGCGCACACCGCGACGAACTAATAAGAGACAGGATAGTTGTAGGGATCCTGGACAAAAAGCTGTCAGAACGCTTACAGCTAGACTCAACTTTAACTCTGACTAAAGCCATCACAACTGTAAGTCAAAACGAAATGGTGAAGAAACAGCAGTCGCTACTCCATGGCGAAAATACCGATCACAATGTTGATAGCATCCATTACAAAGGAAAGGGGCCAAGACCTCAAGGAGAAAAGGGGAAATTTTCCAAAGGAGAGAAGCCCCCTCAGTACAAGCGGAACAGCTCCCGTGCAGAGAGAGAGTGCAAGTGGTGCGGCGGAACACAGTACCACCAATGGAAAGACTGTCCAGCAAGAGATGAAAGCTGTAGAAAATGCGAAAAAAAGGGCCACTACGCTGCAGTTTGTCGGTCCGCGAAAGCAGTCCACGCTGTCACGCAGCAAAGATGGCAGGAAGACGATGAGGAGGAGTACGAGTTCCTCGGGTCAGTGACAGTCAGCACAGTCAGTGCTCGCTCAGTGACAGAGTGGACGGAAACATTGTCCTTTAATGGAGAACCTGTCACAATCAAACTGGACACTGGCACGGCAGTGACCGCCATTCCCCAAGAACTATTCAAAGTGGAGCGCGACGGTCCTCTCACGAAACCCAGCAAAGTCCTGTATGGTCCGGGAAATAACATTCTGGAGGTCCAAGGTTGCTTTAAGAGCACATTGTCGGCGAAAGGCCACAGCACAGCACAGGAGTTGTATGTGGTGACAGGACTCTCAAAGCCCTTACTGGGTTTACCTGCAATCGAAGCCTTGCACCTGGTACAAAGAATCGAGGAAGTGAGAGACACTCCAGACGATTACAAGGCTGCATACCTGACAGTGTTCCGCGGCTTGGGATGTCTCAAGGAAAACTACACAATTGAGTTGGAGGGGAACGCCATTCCGTTTGCTCTCTCTACGCCACGCCGAGTTCCAATTCCCCTACAAGGTGAAGTCCGCGAGGAGCTCGAGCACATGGAAGCAATGGGAGTCATCTCAAAAGTCACACAGCCCACAGACTGGTGCGCGGGGATGGTCGTCATCCCGAAAGTGAACGGGAAGATAAGGATCTGCGTTGACCTCACCCACCTCAACAAATGGGTGAAACGAGAGCAGCACATCCTACCTTCCGTTGACCAGACTCTGGCGCAACTGTCTGGAGCAAAAGTGTTTTCCAAGCTTGACGCCCGGTCTGGTTTCTGGCAGATACCTCTGGCCAAGGAGTCAGCGCTGTTGACAACTTTCATAACTCCCTATGGCAGGTACTGCTTTAACAGACTCCCTTTCGGAATCTCGTCGGCTCTTGAACATTTCCAGCGCTGGATGTCCCAGATGTTGGAGTCACAGGAAGGCGTGCTCTGCCACGCCGACGACATCCTTGTTTTTGGAAGAAACAAAGAGGAACACGACAGACGATTACATCAAGTATTACAGAAAGCAAAAGAGGAAGGGCTGACACTCAACGAGAAGTGTGAGTTTGGGTGTGACAGCATGATCTTCGTCGGCCACACAGTCACAGCTGCAGGGATCGAGCCCGACCCCGGAAAAGTGAAAGCCATCATGAACATGCCTGAGCCCAAGAACGTAGCTGATGTACGCAGACTGCTGGGGATGGCCAACTACTTGGCAAAATTTATTCCCCAACTCGCAGCAATCACCACACCACTGAAGGAACTTCTCAGTGACAGAAACGAGTGGTGTTGGGGTACAAGCCAAGTCGAGGCATTCAAACAGGTAAAACTGGCTTTGAGTTCTCCACAAGTGCTGGCGCAGTACTCACCAACAGCGGAGACAAGAGTTGCAGCTGACGCATCTTCTTACGGCATCGGAGCCGTTCTCACACAGAAACAACCAGACCACACATGGAGGCCTATCACGTACATCTCCAGGAGCTTAACAGAAACTGAAAAACATTATGCTCGAATAGAGAAGGAGGCCCTGGCCGCCACCTGGGCTTGTGAGCGCCTCTACTCTTACCTGCTTGGATTAAGGTTCACACTCATAACAGACAACAAACCCTTACTACCGCTGCTGGGATCCAGAGGCCTTGATGAACTTCCTCCGTGCATACTATGATTCTGCCTGAGACTGCTAAGATTCACCTACGAGGTTCAGCATGTCCCTGGGAAGTCGCTCATCACCGCCGACACGCTATCACGGGCACCCATCAAGAACGCACCTTCAGTCGCAGAACGCCAACTTGAGAGGGATGCCCAGGTGTTCGTGGACACAGTGCGTGCTGCGCTGCCAGCATCAGAGCCGCGCCTGCAGCAGATAAGCGAAGCCCAGCAGGCAGACAAGGCATGTACCTGCGTGGTCAGGCATTGTCTTCAGGGATGGCCAGAGAAAAGCGAACTGGAGCTGGAGGCTAAACCTTTCTGGTCAGAGAGAGGAAACCTCCACCTGGTCGGCAATCTGCTCCTGAAAGACAAGAGGTTAGTGATATATTTATCTCTTCAGAAAGAAACCCTGCAGCAGCTCCACAAGCGCCACCAGGGTATCACTAAATGCCGCGCACGTGCCCAGCAGGCAGTGTGGTGGCCAGGACTGTCAAGGCAAATCAAAGACATGGTTATGAACTGTAAATCTTGCCAGATCCACCAGACCCCCCACAGAGAGCCAATGCAGTCTACCCCCACTCCAGATCGTCCATGGCAGAGAGTGGGCACAGATCTGTTCACCTGGAAAGAGAACACTTACCTGTTAATTGTGGATTACTTTTCTCAATACATCGAGGTAGCCCGCCTCACAGCCACATCCTCATTGGTCGTCATAGCTGCACTGAAAGAAGCCTTCTCCAGGCATGGCATCCCTGATACCTTGGTGTCGGATAATAGGCCCCAATACTCTTCAGAGGCCTTCAAAGACTTTGCCACTGCGTACCAGTTTCAGCACTTTACCAACAGTCCCCGCTACCCTCAAGTGAATGGGGAAGCTTAATGTGCAGTAGGCACAGTGAAAAGCCTCTGGAAAAATGGGACTGATCAGTCAGAGGCCCTTCTTGCTTACCGAGCAACACCCTTAGAGCATGGGTACTCTCCAGCCCAACTGCTTATGGGGAGGCACCTCCGAACAACTGTCCCACAGCCAGTGAAATCACTCGTCCCACGATGGCCTAACTTGGAGGAGTTCAAGAAGGCTGACAGACAAGGACGTCTTAAACAGGAGACACGTTTCAACCACCGTCACTTGGCACACCCGCTGCCAAACCTGCCACAGGGGCAGGAGGTCTGGATCACAACAGACAACATTCCTGGAGTGGTTGTCAGGCAAGCAGAGACCCCTAGATCCGTCCTTGTTCAGACGGACAGGGGTGTATTCAGGCGAAACCGCATTCACTTGCGTGCAGTGGGAAACCCTCCTGAGGCGCCACCTGAGCCACACCCGGGCCCACTGCAAGCAGACACCCAACCGGGCCCACAGCAAACAGACACCCAACCTGTCACCACCACCCATTCAGGGAGAGTGTCAAGACCCCCAGATAGACTGGACATATAGGGGGATAGGTTTTGAGACTGTGAAATGTTCATCTACACTGCTGGGTTAGATGCAGCAAGGAAAAAAAAAAAGATGGTTGACAAGATGTGCTATTGACATGTTTACTTAAAAGATGTTTTACAGATGTTCCAAGACATTTACTCTAAAAGGTGTTTACAAAAAGGTACTTACTCCAGTAATGATAATTGATTTACTTTTATTTAGGAAGTTAAATGTTTTATTCAGACTTGATTTACTTTTATTTAGGAAGTTAAAAGGAGGAGGTGTACTGGGGACATGTTTGGGGGTTACACACAGGAAGTGCTTTAATAAACAGTACACTCATCTGATGGACACGCTACTCTCCGCCTCCGTGATTCTCACCGATAATAGTACATCTCCCACTGCTTTTTCATGTCTTTATTTTTGGGAAACCTACATAGTATGTGAAAAGTTAGCTAAGCAACTAACAACAATCAGCGTAGTTACGAAGGAAATACTTTGTTGTTTGGAGACAGGTTTCACCGAGCGGCTATTATGCGCGAGACTTCATATTAGCCACAAAGTCAGAAAAATCTGTTCGTAAAATTACGTTATACTGACCAAATACAATGAAAAGTATTTTTCCAGTCTCACCTGTGAAAGGTAATCCCATGTGATCTCGTTTGGATGGTAAACCTGTTGTTAAACGCAGCACATGAATGAGGCATCTTTATTCTCGGCTACTGTCGAGATGCTATACCAGAGACGGTTGAAGAATCACCACTTTACCACATCCAATATGGCAGCGAGGCTGACGTATGATTCTATGCAGAAGGAGGCGTCTATGTTTATATGTCTATGGGCTGTCCTGTCCCTGTACGAACGGATTGCCGGCAGTAAGTCAGACTTGTTCCCAGTGCATGTTGGACTCCGGCAGGGCTGCCCTTTGTCACCGGTTCTGTTCATAATCTTTATGGACAGAATTTCTAGGCACAGCCAGGGGCCGGAAGGAATCCTGTTTGGGAACCACAGGATTTCATCTTTGCTTTTCGCAGATGATGTTGTCCTTTTGGCTTCT
Organism: Neoarius graeffei; assembly: GCF_027579695.1. Lineage (NCBI taxonomy): Eukaryota > Metazoa > Chordata > Actinopteri > Siluriformes > Ariidae > Neoarius > Neoarius graeffei. Next base: position 72,340,051 of record NC_083570.1, read on the forward strand.
TCAAACCAGGACCTTCAGCATGCACTGGGGCAGTTTGCAGTCGAGTGTGAAGCGGCTGGGATGAGAATCAGCACCTCCAAGTCAGAGGCCATGGTTCTCGACCGGAAAAGGGTGGCTTGCCCTCTCCAGGTTGGTGGAGAAGTCCTGCCTCAAGTGGAGGAGTTTAAGTATCTCGGGATCTTGTTCACGAGTGAGGGAAGGATAGAGCGTGAGATCGACAGGCAGATCAGTGCGGCCTTCGCAGTGATGTGGTCACTTTACCGGTCCGTCGTGGTGAAGAAGGAGCTGAGCCAAAAGGCAAAGCTCTCGATTTACCGGTTGATCTACGTTCCGACTCTCACTTATGGTCATGAGCTTTGGGTAATGACTGAAAGAACAAGATCGCGGATACAAGCGGCCGAAATGAGTTTCCTTCGCAGGGTGGCTGGGCGCTCCCTTAGAGATAGGGTGAGGAGCACAGTCACTCGGGAGAAGCTCGGAGTAGAGCCGCTGCTCCTCCACATCGAGAGGAATCAGCTGAGGTGGCTCGGGCATCTCTTTCGGATGCCTCCTGGACGCCTCCCTGGGGAGGTGTTCCAGGCATGTCCCCCTGGGAGGAGGCCCCGGGGAAGACCCAGGACACGCTGGAGGGACTATGTCTCTCGGCTGGCCTGGGAACGCCTCGATGTTCTTCCCAAGGAGCTGGCCGAGGTGTCTGGGGAAAGGGAAGTTTGGGCTTCCATGCTCAGACTGCTGCCTCCGCGACCCGGCGCCAGATAAGCGGAAGAAGACGAGACGAGACTTGTGAAATTCCTCTCTGAAGCAGCGAACACACATATGAGCAATGAGAAGAAGAAACCTTTATTTGTCACATGCACACTTCAAGCACAGTGAAATTCATCTGAAGCAGTGAACACATGCACACACACCCAGAGCAGTGGGCAGCCACACTGCAGCGCCCGGGGAACAGTCAGGGGTTAGGTACCTTGCTCAAGGGCACCTCAGCCCAAGGCCGCATCACATCAACCTAACTGCATGTCTTTGGACTGTGGGGGAAACCAGAGCACCTGGAGGAAACCCGCACAGACACGGGGAGAACTTGCAAACTCCACACAGAAAGGCCCTCGCTGGCCACGGGGCTCGAACCCAGGACCTTCTTGCTGTGAGGCGACAGTGCTAACCACTTCACCACCGTGCAAGCACACACACATACCCAGAGCAGTGGGCAGCTATGCTACAGCGCCCAGGGAGCATTTGGGAGTTAGGTGCCTTGCTCAAGGGCACCTCAACCCAAGGCCGTCCCATATTAACCTAACCGCATGTCTTTGGACTGTAGGGGAAACCGGAGCACCCGGAGGAAACCCACACAGACACGGGGAGAACATGCAAACTCCGCACAGAAAGACCCCCGCCGGCCAGTGGGCTCGAACCCAGAACCTTCTTTCTGTGAGGCGACCATGCTAACCACTTACACCACCGTGCCACCATGGTGCATACACGCCACATACTCAAAACACTTTCGGGAAAACGATTTTACTGTAATGTTACCCTGATTTATTTGAACTGATGGTTCATATTCTGATATAAATACACCTGAATTTCTCCAAAATGTGCTTAAAATGTTCCACAAGCAGCTGCAACCAGTTATATCACTACATATACCGTCAGGGGGCAACACGGTGGTGTGGTGGTTATCACTGTCGCCTCACAGCAAGAAGGTCCTGGGTTCAAGCCCAGTGGCCGACAGGGGCCTTTCTGTGTGGAGTTTGCATGTTTTCCCCGTGTCTGCGTGGGTTTCCTCCGGGTGCTCCGGTTTCCCCCACAGTCCAAAGACATGCAGGTTAGGTTAATTGGTGGCTCTAAATTGACCGTAGGTGTGAATGTGAGTGTGAATGGTTGTTTGTCTCTGTGTCAGCCCTGTGATGGCTTGGCGACTTGTCCAGGGTGTACCCCGCCTCTTGCCCATAGTCAGCTGGGATAGGATCCAGCTTGCCCGCGACCCTGTAGAACAGGATAAGCAGCTACAGATAATGGATGGATGGATATACCGTCAGGCAGACAGTATAGGTCCATCAAAGCTACAATAAATAGACTCAAGAACAGCTTCTACCCAACTGCCATACAAGCTCTAAATTCAACACATCAGGTCAGGGTTCACTAGCCTGCTTTTAGTGTCCATGTCTTTTTATACTGTACAATAAGGGACCTGTGCGATAAGGGATTTGTGCAATGTTTCTGGTTGAATGTAGTTGTGTGTGTTTGTTTTTATAACTTTTACAGTGTTTTTAAGTTTTAGTTTTTTTTTCTTTTTTTAATATTAGTTTTTTAGTTTATTAGTTCGTTAGTTTACTTGTCTCTGTGAGTTTGACTGTTTTTATAATTTTTATATAGTTGAAATTTTAGCTTAATTTAAATCCTTTTATTAGTTTGTTTTGCACTGATGAGGATTGCACTCCAGTTTTGTTGTACATGTTATAATGACAATAAAGATATTCTATTCTATTCTATTCTATTCTGTTCTATACCACATACTGGTGTGAAAACTGACAGTGCAGCGGTTTTACTACAATGCACAGGAGCTGAAAATCTGTATTAGAGCAGCGGCTATGATTATCGACACCTTAATGATATTTTGGCGATTGCAAAAGTAGAAAAGACTTTCAAGATGTAAATTGTGCATGAATAATTATTCAAACTTCCACTGGGAAAAAAAAAAGAGTTGATTCCTGATTACTTAGCGTATCAGATCACATAACACCAGTTCACAGTTATCGATACATTTGTCCATAGTTATCGACATCCAGATGGTTATCTCATCTCATCTCATTATCTCTAGCTGCTTTATCCTTCTACAGGGTCGCAGGCAAGCTGGAGCCTATCCCAGCTGACTATGGGCGAAAGGCGGGGTACACCCTGGACAAGTCGCCAGGTCATCACAGGGCCGACACATAGACACAGACAACCATTCACACTCACATTCACACCTACGGTCAATTTAGAGTCACCAGTTAACCTAACCTGCATGTCTTTGGACTGTGGGGGAAACCGGAGCACCCGGAGGAAACCCACGCGGACACAGGGAGAACATGCAAACTCCGCACAGAAAGGCCCTCGCCGGCCACGGGGCTCGAACCCAGGACCTTCTTGCTGTGAGGCGACAGCGCTAACCACTACACCACCATGCCGCCCCAGATGGTTATTTATAAATAAAATTAATCGTGGTATTAAGTTAACAAAACATAGTTTTTTATTTAAAATTTTTTTACATAGATATATATCTGTCTGTTTACGTAAATGAGGAAGTAATTCTAATGTTTGTAAATAAATTAACTGATAATGTTTAACCTGTCAGAAAATCTTTTTGTTCCATTTTCTAAGTATTTTCGTAGATCACATTTTGTTAATCATTCGTTGTTGTTTGTATTAATTTCTAGTTTTGTAGTTTACCAATAAATGCCAAGAGGAAACTGACATTATAATCACGTGAAAATCCAGGTCAAAGGTCACACATCATTCCTTGAACCAAAACTATATTTTTACATCTAAAAATGTAAAAAGTCTACTGAAATTGTAATATGTGGTAGATATTTACAACAAACTGCAAAAAAATATTTTCTGAATGGAATAGAAAAATCTGAATAGTTCAAACGTATTTTTTATATGCTTTAATTCTGGTCTAATTCTATTTATTGCAATAGGATTCCAAATGCTCTATAATCATTCCATTCTGTTATGAATCAGAAAAAAAATATATAAATCACAGCACTTTTATTTTTTTAAAGTACTTCATCTACTTCAACAATGTTACACAAAGATTGATATGTAACAGCTGTAAATGTCACTAATTCTACAGGGTGTCGATAATGATGGACACTGGTGAAAGTGATCACGATGATCGAAACATCACGTGACTTGTCAAACGCACGTTTAGATACAAAAAGGCGAAAGTCAAATGAAAGAGTAAGAAACAAAGTACAACCCCGATTCCAAAAAAGTTGGGACAAAGTACAGATTGTAAATAAAAACGGAATGCAATAATTTACAAATCTCAAAAACTGATATTGTATTCACAATAGAACATAGACAATATATCAAATGTCAAAAGTGAGACATTTTGAAATTTCATGCCAAATATTGGCTCATTTGAAATTTCATGACAGCAGCACATCTCAAAAAAGTTGGGACGGGCAATAAGAGGCTGGAAAATTTAAAGGTACAAAAAAGGAACAGCTGGAGGACCAAATTGCAACTCATTAGGTCAATTGGCAATAGGTCATTAACATGACTGGGTATAAAAAGAGCATCTTGGAGTGCCAGCGGCTCTCAGAAGTAAAGATGGGAAGAGGATCACCAATCCCCCTAATTCTGCGCCGACAAATAGTGGAGCAATATCAGAAAGGAGTTCGACAGTGTAAAATTGCAAAGGGTTTGAAAATATCATCATCTACAGTGCATAATATCATCAAAAGATTCAGAGAATCTGGAAGAATCTCTGTGTGTAAGGGTCAAGGCTGGAAAACCATACAGGGTGCCCGTGATCTTTGGGCCCTTAGACGGCACTGCATCACATACAGGCATGCTTCTGTATTGGAAATCACAAAATGGGCTCAGGAATATTTCCAGAGAACATTATCTGTGAACACAATTCACCGTGCCATCCGCCGTTGCCAGCTAAAACTCTATAGTTCAAAGAAGAAGCCGTATCTAAACATGATCCAGAAGCGCAGACGTCTTCTCTGGGCCAAGGCTCATTTAAAACGGACTGTGGCAAAGTGGAAAACTGTTCTGTGGTCAGACGAATCAAAATTTGAAGTTCTTTATGGAAATCAGGGACGCCGTGTCATTCAGACTAAAGAGGAGAAGGACGACCCGAGTTGTTATCAGCACTCAGTTCAGAAGCCTGCATCTCTGATGGTATGGGGTTGCATTAGTGCGTGTGGCATGGGCAGCTTACACATCTGGAAAGACACCATCAATGCTGAAAGGTATATTCAGGTTCTAGAGCAACATATGCTCCCATCCAGACGACGTCTCTTTCAGGGAAGACCTTGCATTTTCCAACATGACAATGCCAAACCACATACTGCATCAATTACAGCATCATGGCTGCGTAGAAGAAGGGTCCGGGTACTGAACTGGCCAGCCTGCAGTCCAGATCTTTCACCCGTAGAAAACATTTGGCGCATCATAAAACGGAAGATACGACAAAAAAGACCTAAGACAGTTGAGCAACTAGAATCCTACATTAGACAAGAATGGGTTAACATTCCTATCCCTAAACTTGAGCAACTTGTCTCCTCAGTCCCCAGACATTTACAGACTGTTGTAAAGAGAAAAGGGGATGTCTCACAGTGGTAAACATGGCCTTGTCCCAACTTTTTTGAGATGTGTTGTTGTCATGAAATTTAAAATCACCTAATTTTTCTCTTTAAATGATACATTTTCTCAGTTTATACATTTGATATGTCATCTATGTTCTATTCTGAATAATATATGGAATTTTGAAACTTCCACATCATTGCATTCCGTTTTTATTTACAATTTGTACTTTGTCCCAACTTTTTTGGAATTGGGGTTGTAGGTTTAGACAGGATATCATGAAATATAGATGAATTTGATCATTAAAAACATGTCCATGATCTTTCCACCATGCTTACCTGTGATGATAACATCTGGGTTTTCCTCAAATTACTGATCGTGCTAAAAAAAAAATCCATCTCAGGTAACGAGCTGTGTCATCAGACGACAAGATCAAAGGGCGAGGGGGGTCTTCCGGTTGATTAATTAACCAATAATAACTGTTGTAACTGAAACTCACCTAATTTTTTTTTTTAATTGGTAAATCAAGGTGTCGATAATTATGGACTATTGATAATTGTAGCTGCCGCTTTAGTGTGGCAGGCAAGTGTTTGATTCATAAAATATAAGAGCTTATAATGTCCAAATATGCAAATACAGCCTATGCATAATGATGCCTGACTTCTGGTACACCAGTGTACCAGTGGAAATAGTTAGGGGAATTTCAAATCATATTAATCTGGACTTCCTGATGAGGAAAAAAGTGAGGACATTTTTCCAATGGCCACATTAAAAAATATACTATTCAGCATAAAAAATATGGGTTTCAACACAAGTGACCAATGAGTATGCTTCTTTCTATTATGAAATGATGTTTTCCTCATTATAATTATGAAACAGTAGTGTACTAATTTTCAAAGTGTAGAATGAACAATTGCTCATTTCCCCCTGATTTTCGAAAGTGGCTGTAATGAAAGTTAGTGAGGTCACATTTTTTAGAACTGAATTTGTGATCAGAATTTTGAGTTGTTTTTTTTTTTTATTAAAAATTTACCATCAACACCTTTTACAAAAACAAAGTTTAAGTCATTAGAAAGCATCGTTTTCTTTTGTAGTGTAGTTTAGGGCCAAAAATGAACAATATAAAACGTATATACCATCAAAATGACAACATTAATAATTGTACTCTCTTAATTCTTCAACATAAATATGTGAATATCCTGAAACTCAGTTTACATGATAAACACATTTCCAATCTGGCCAAATATTCAGAGGTGACTACCTATACCCTGAGAAAAAGGTAAACTTCAAAACCTAGTTCCATGTCCTGTCCATCTGGGGGGTGGGGTGGGGAGAACCCTTAAAGTTTCTAAATGGTAGTTGTTCAACAATAGTATTTCTCTGTCACAGATATTTCCAAGTTGAAACCACTTTAGGAAGCCCAGAAAACAATAAAAAGACCCCTTGATGAACCCTGTTTCTAAAAAAAAAAAAAGTCTTGTTTTGATGTCCAAGTTTATGGAGGTATGGTATTAATGTTGCCACTGGGTGCTCCTTTGTGGTCCATTATGCGTTTTCAGTAACCTGAAGAGGTATTTCAGGTCCAACAGACTTTGGGTCTTCTTTCACTTTTGCCTTCTTTGCTTTTATTATGTTGACTTTTCCATTTTTCGAACTATGGAAAAAAATTACACATTTGGTTATGAAAAGAGAATAGAAATTAGTTAGTAAATTAGTTTTGAAAAAAACACTAACTTCGTCACTGCCAGAACCCCCACAACTATGAGAATGATGGCTCCAATAACGCCTAAAAGAACTCCCAAAATGATGCCTGGGCACAGCAAGAACAACATTATAATGACAATAGTAATGAGCAGTCCAGTCAGAGGTTGTATATTTCAGTCACTGAAAAAAAGGGAAGGGGGTGTTCACCAATTGGTGTGTCTTTTTCCACAGCACCGTCCCTATTATTATCGCCGTTGGTATCTATTCAAAGCAGACACACATAAATACTTTAAGATGCACATAAATTACATTTACATTCACTGTGTAAATAAATATACAAAAATAAAATAACTTTAATAAATAATAAAATATTATAATAAATATATAAAATATATTGGATATAAATATGTAATATAATAAATAAATATTAAAATACCTAATATTCCAAAGCATGTGGCATTGCACTGTTTCAAATCCAAAAAACGGTTTCCATTGCCCACACAGCCAGTCCAGGAAAATATCACGCACTCTCCATTAACAGCATCATAGTAATATCTTACATAATGGCCCAAACAGTCACCTGGAGCTTTTTTCAAGAGGCAAGCTTGAGTTCCTGTTATCAAAGAAGGGGAAATGCATTAGATATTATCCATTCTTTATTATTTCCAGTAGGTGGTGTCATATCCCAATAATTAAGTTCTACCATGATGAAGGAAGGCAAAGGAATAGAAGTGAAATTTAAAACAAATCAAATCAAAAGCATCCATTTGGCAACTGCAGTATAGGCTGTTGCAGTGAATAAAGATAAAACTCACTGTTTGTAGGATACAGTCGGTCAGCACTGGGGGAGCAGTTTTTCATGCAGTAAGAATCATAATTGAAGCGGTTTTGGTTTCCACCTGCTCCCGTGTAGCGGAACGGATAGCACTTATCTGCAGTCTTATTGTAATACAAGTAGGCTCGGATGTCTTTGTCTGATTTGGTGCCTTCATCTTTTGGCAGGCCACAGAAATCTATAGTTTGAAAGAGAAGAGCTTCGATGGAATGTGGAGCTCATGAAATGTACAACTATAAACCAGTTAAAAAAAAGGTATAAGGAACAGATCTTTATGAGGTACGTATAGGGAGGAGGAATTACAATAACATGCTATTGATAATATAAAAGTGTATATATGTGGGTATGGGTACATACGGATATATTATATAGGAAGTATTTGTGTGTGTGTGTGTGTGTGTGTGTGTGTATATATATATATATATATATATATATATATATATATATATATATATATATATATATATAAGCATAATATGCATAATTATGATGTGGGTGTCTGTGTACGTATGGATGTGTTTAGTTATAGGTATGTGTATATGTATGTACTGTATATATGTATTGTATGTGTGTATATATGCACAGCATAAGTATTTGTATATATATGATTTGATTTGGGCGATATTATACCATGTTGGTATGTCTTGGTATGTTGGTTTTTTTTGTTGTTGTTGATTTTGTTTTCTTTTGTATATATAGTTTATTATGGCGTAAAGTGACGTTTGATTAACGGTGGTATAGAGGGTTAGGATTTGATAAGTTATTTACTTCTTCCTAATCCTTTCCGAACATGTTACTGCCTTGTGGCTACGCTATTCTGTTTATGAAGATGTTTTGATGATTGCATTTTTTATTTTTATTATTTTTTTGTTTTTATATCTTCTTTACTGTTCAGAATAAAGCAATCAATCAATCAATCAATTGTGCCATTGCATTAAGTCAGCAAGTCACATAGAAAAAAAGCATTTGCAGTCAGCCCACGCCTAGTTTTTATGGTGTCTATAAACTAACTAGGAACATGAAACTCTGATTTGGTTATGGCAGCAATTGTGTTATAGCTGTGACTCAAACCGATACATATTCAGTCAGTATTTATGTAAACTTCCACATCAACAATGTTTTGATTAAATAATTTCATTCTAATGAGGATTAACAATTTTACAAAAATATCTCTCTCTCACACACACACACACACACACACACACACACACACACACACACACACACACACACACACACGTAAATATGAGGGAATACAATTGATTGTATTGTGTAATTTTTGTAAAGAAAAAAAAGCACATTGGATTTCAGGATTAAAACCTTCTTTTTATCCATACACTAAACAAACAAACAAACAAACAAACAAACAAACAAACAAACAAACAAACAAACAAGAAAAAAAACCCAAAACCTTTTGTTCCTGAACCTTGACACTGTTCATAAACAGTGGCGTGCACAGACATTTTGGGGGGCAAGTGAATTTTTTATGAATCATAAATTTGCTCTATAGTCATATTTGTTACATGTTGCTATTTGTGAAAAGCAGTCTGGTAAATCCCTGCTGATTTGCTTGAGATTAAACTTAATATTAAAGTTGATCTTAAACCCTAATTCAGGTGCTTTATGGCTTTAAGTAATCTGGCCCACGCACTGTAAAGTATTAACTATGCGGTAGGATCTTGTATCAGAATGAACAGCCACACTTTAGGTGGGAATACAACTTTGTGAATTGTTCACACAATAACTTTGCTTTCATTGCTGATCTTGTGAACTTAATTTATCCATTTGATATCTTTTAATTTCTCAATACTTTGAAATCAATCTTTTTTTTCTTAGTAAGTGGTATTTGAAAACCCATTTCACTGAGGAAAAATTCCAAAGGTAATTTTGATTGTTAAATAAGCAAGTAAATACATACATACATACATACATACATACATACATACATACATACATACATACATCTGATATTCATTTTATGTCTATTTGGCTTCCACCCCTCCAACACACACACACACACACACACACACACACACACACACACACACACACACACACACACACACACACACACACACACACACACAAAGTGAATTGTCTCTGAGTAATAAATACTTGGATAGAAACTGAAACTGAATAGAACATAGACCCAGTCAGTCTAATAACAAAAACAGGGAAAACAAAAATACACTTTTAGCACAATACCTTTAACATGCATGCAATGATAATACAAAAGACTAAATACAAGCAAAGAGAAATGGTTTAGAGTATGTTTCAGACAATGGGTCAAGAATTTACCTGGTTTTGTGGTCTGACCCTTGATGCAATAAAATAGAGCAAAAATGAGCAAAAACTTGCTGAAGTTCCTCATGGTGGTGTGCTCTCTGGTGTAGTGATGAAGATGAAGTAAATGAAGGCTCATAAACTGCAAAGAGCAGAGATCATGCTGAACTTTGTACCTTTTCATGATAATAAAACAGATGGACAGTTAACAAAGAGGAAATTGGTTTATTCAACAAATGCATGCTGGTAAAACATATATAATCCCGAACCAGTGATGTCTGACTGTAAATTGTTGATTCTTTAAAAAAAAATCAGAATAAAGACTTTCTTATGTGTACGCTTTTGAACATTCATTATCATGACAGATTTTGTCAGATAATACACTTGACGTAATGAATTTGTTAATGATTTGTTCAGCTCCTCCCTGTCCCTACATCTGCCCATCCGGATGTTGACAATAAAGCCTATGTCTTCGAAAACATTTTCAAGACACCTCCCATTTGTTATTTCACAAATGTTCCATTTTCTTCATGATATTCTATATCTGCCTTTCCTTGTTGTGCATTTCCTTTCCGAAATTCTTGCTTTTGTACCAATTAAATGTACCTTTCACATAAAAAAAAAAATCATATTATGTACCTTAAAAATGTAAGGTATAAAACTGTATCTTTTTGAGTCATCCTAGTTACATTTATCGCTCACTAACTCAAATCCATTTTCAGTAACTGCTTTATCCTGGTTAGGATGGCCACGGTGAATCCAGAGCCTATCCTACAGTGGTGCTTGAAGGTTTGTGAACCCTTTAGAATTTTCTATATTTCTGCATAAATATGACCTAAAACATCATCAGATTTTCACACAAGTCCTAAAAGTAGATAAAGAGAGCCCAGTTAAATAAATGAGACAAAAATATAATACATAGTCATTTATTTATTGAGGAAAATGATCCAATATTACATATCTGTGAGTGGCAAAAGTATGTGAACCTTTGCTTTCAGTATCTGGTGTGACCCCCTTGTGCAGCAATAACTGCAACTAAACATTTCCGGTAACTGTTGATCAGTCCTGCACACCAGCTTGGAGGAATTTTAGCCCATTCCTCCATACAGAACAGCTTTAACTCTGGGATGTTGGTGGGTTTCCTCACATGAACTGCTCGCTTCAGGTCCTTCCTCAACATTTTGATTGGATTAAGGTCAGGACTTTGACTTGGCCATTCCAAAACATTAACTTTTATTTTTCTTTAACCATTCTTTGGTAGAACGACTTGTGTGCTTAGGGTCATTGTCTTGCTGCATGGCCCACCTTCTCTTGAGATTCAATTCATGAACAGATGTCCTGACATTTTCCTTTGAATTCGCTGGTATAATTCAGAATTCATTGTTCTATCAATGATGGCAAGCTGTCCTGGCCCAGATGCAGCAAAACAAGCCCAAACCATGATACTACCACCACCATGTTTCACAGATGGGATAAGGTTCTTATGCTGGAATGCAGTGTTTTCCTTTCTCCAAACATAATGCTTCTCATTTAAACCAAAAAGTTCTATTTTGGTCTCATCCATCCACAAAACATTTTTTCAATAGCCTTCTGGCTTGTCCATGTGATCTTTAGCAAACTTCAGATGAGCAGCAATGTTCTTTTTGGAGAGCAGTGGCTTTCTCCTTGCAACCCTGCCATGCACACCATTGTTGTTCAGTGTTCTCCTGATGGTGGACTCATGAACATTAACATTAGCCAATGTGAGAGAGGCCTTCAGTTGCTTAGAGGTTACCCTGGGGTCCTTTGTGACCTTGCCAACTATTACATGCCTTACTCTTGGAGTGATCTTTGTTGGTCAACCACTCCTGGGGAGGGTAACAATGGTCTTAAATTTCCTCCATTTGTACACAATCTGTCTGACTGTGGATTGGTGGAGTCCAAACTCTTTAGAGATGGTTTTATAACCTTTTCCAGCCTGATGAGCATCAACAACACTTTTTCTAAGGTCCTCAGAAATCTCCTTTGTTCATGCCATGATACATTTCCACAAACATGTGTTGTGCAGATCAGACTTTGATAGATCCCTGTTCTTTAAATAAAACAGGGTGCCCACTCACACCTGATTGTCATCCCATTGATTGAAAACACCTGACTCTAATTTCACCTTCAAATTAACTGCTAATCCTAGAGGTTCACATACTTTTGCCACTCACAGATATGTAATATTGGATAATTTTCCTCAATAAATAAATGACCAAGTACAATTTTTTTTGTCTCACTTGTTTAACTGGGTTCTCTTTATCTACTTTTAAGACTTAGGGGTAATTTAGCTTAGCTAATCCATCCCAGTTTTGGGGAGGTGGAAGAAAGCCAGAGAACCCGGAGGAAACCTGTATGGACATGTGAAGAACATGCACAGAAACTCCACACAGACACAGACAGTCACCCAAGTTAGGATTGAACCCGTTCTGGATCTTTCTTTCTATCTAGTTTATGTAACATCGAGGGAAACCACAACCCACTGTTATCAAAGTTGCTATTATTATTATGATACACATTTTATGCCTCATTTTTTGAATAGTTTTGTACATAGCTTTGTAAAAATAAATCTGGGCTGACAATATCCTTGATTTTTTTTTTTACACTTCAAGGGGTGCCAAGTCAAGTCAAGTCAAGTTTATTGGTATAGCACTTTTAACAATAAACATTGTCGCAAAGCAGCTTTACAGAATTTGAACGACTTAAAATATGAGCTAATTTTATCCCCAATCTATCCCCAATGAGCATGCCTGTGGTGATGGTGGCAAGTAAAAACTCCCTCAGACGACATGAGGAAGAAACTTCGAGAGGAACCAGACTCAAAAGGGAACCCATCCCCATCCGGGCAACAACAGACAACATGACTAACATTAACAGTCCTAACAAAGTCAGCTTCGTTGATGCTATAAACCCCCCACTAACGGAAACCCAAGTGCAAAACCATTCACGACAACCGCAGTCCCAAAGTCAGCAAGTCAACTGCAGTCCTAAAGTCAGCAAGTCAACTGCAGTCCCCAGCCACAAAAACACCACTGCAAGAGTCCAGAGAGTCCTCCAGGCGTGACCCCCAACTGTCCACATGGGGCCGCCCTCCACAGGAGCGATGCGATGAGACTCCAACCAGACACAGGGCACCAGGATGGACCAGGCAGGTCCGAGGAGCAGAAGAGGCCAGCATCTCGATTCCAGGACCGACATATAACTCAGAGGGACAGATTTGCAGGGGGGGGGGGGGGGGGGGGGGGGGGGGGGGGGGGGAGGAGGAGAAAGAGAAAACACAGGTTGTTAGGTATGCCCAATGTCACCTGAATAAGTAGGAACAGTATAAATATTGCACTGAGTACATGCAGGGACTCCAGCAACTAACTATGACAGCATAACTAAAAGGGGAGAGCCAGAAGGTAACACAAGCATGAGGGAGCCCCGGGACATAAAGCAGCCAGCCACTACACAGTCAAAAAACTCGAGTGAGCAAGCGAGTGGGGGACTGACAGCATCCATACATCCTAGTTTACCAAAACACTCTAGATCTGAGAACCCTCCAGATCTACACCTTTACCTCATAAACACCATTAACAAAAGGCTTGACTAAACAGATATGTTTTCAGCCTAGACTTAAACACTGAGACTGTGTCTGATTCCCGAACACTACTCGGAAGGCTGTTCCATAACTGTGGGGCTTTATAAGAAAAGGCTTTGCCCCCTGATGTAGCCTTCACTATACGAGGTACCAGCAGATAGCCTGCACCTTTTGATCTAAGTAGGCGTGGCGGGTCACATATACCCCTTTTCCACCAAATCAGTTCCAGGGCTGGTTCGGGGCCAGTGCTGGTGCTAGTTCACAACTCGTTCAACTTGCGAGCCAGTTGAGAACCAGTTTGCTTTTCCATAGCTCGCGGTGCTAAGGGAAGCCACGTCATTACGTCGCTGTATACGTCAGTTACGTCATTGTACACGTCAGTTACGTTGCTACGTCTGCATAAACCTTGGCGCGAATATCGAAGCAAAAACAGCACGGAAGAAGCAGCAGCAGCAGCAACAACAACAATAATAATAATGGATGACTTCGCGTTTGTACAGCTGCTGCTTCTCGTCGCTTAAAAATGGCGATCTTTCGCGGCCTTGTTATTGTTGTTGGTCTTAACAACTCCGCCCCCCCCGCTGACGTAAGCGGTTCTTTCCTCTGGCCCAGCAGAGAGTTGGTGCTAGCCTGGAACCGGTTTTTCTGGCCCCAGAGCCAGTTCTTTGTCAGTGGAAAAAGAAAACCCGGTTCCAAACTAAGCACTGGCCCCGAACCAGCCCTGGAACTGCTTTGGTGGAAAAGGGGCAATAGAGGACCAGAAGTTCACTCAGGTACTGTGGTGCGAGACCATTCAATGCTTTAAAGGTCAATAGTAGTACAAAAAAAGTACAAAAAAAAGTTTGAGAACCCATGTGCTTGAGGGTACCACCCCAGCGACAAAAAAAAAAAAAAAAGGTTTCAAGCTGTAATAACAGTTTAATATATTTTTTCCTGAGAGTAATATCCTCCTCTTTGTCTCCCCCTGCTGGTTGCAGAAGTCGTGCCCTCCAAACTTCCACTTGTCCTTTACAACACTAATGAGTTTGTTTCTCCTGAGGAGCTTCGACACGTCGTGACTGGATCAAATTGAGGGGCAAACTCTGAGGCAACACTGAGATTAAAAAAAAAAAAAAAAGTAGTCTGCCGACATCGCGGTGACGTCATGGCGAGACAGAAGACAGCATCATGCTTGGTATAAAAGGCGCCTCTGGACACCTTTGTTATGATTCCTCTCATGAGACAAGAAACAGAGGAGAGAGGAAACAGATTTAATTCGTCATGATGGGCATCATGTCATGTCCTTGGCTAATAATGATCCTGATAGCCTTTCCACTGTCCTCAAGTGGTAAGTTAAAAAAAAAAAAGCCTATTTTACAAGGTTGGGATTTTCAGATATTCTGTTTTGCATGCTTTTATACTGCTCGAGTATTGCTGATGACTTGATGCTGCTGCTTTAAACCTAAGCTGTATTCTGCTTTTGGACTGACATTGTCTACTTGTGCATGCTTCAAACTACATTTTGTTTCAAAACAGTCAAGTGTTGTTGTGGATCATTCTCGGAATGTGCTGATGTAGAACTAGTAACCATAGAAACAAGATCTTATACAGCATGAAGTTGAGACTTTTGTGTTAGTTTCCATTAAACAATATAGCAGTCGTAGTAATGTAGAATATGCATGGTATTTCAACTATAATGGCTTTTCTGATCTTCCTAATAGTAAGGTGAAAGCATCTCATCTCATTATCTCTAGCCGCTTTATCCTGTTCTACAGGGTCGCAGGCAAGCTGGAGCCTATCCCAGCTGACTACGGGCGAAAGGCAGGGTACACCCTGGACAAGTCGCCAGGTCATCACAGGGCTGACACATAGACACAGACAACCATTCACACTCACATTCACACCTACGCTCAATTTAGAGTCACCAGTTAACCTAACCTGCATGTCTTTGGACTGTGGGGGAAACCGGAGCACCTGGAGGAAACCCACGCGGACACGGGGAGAACATGCAAACTCTGCACAGAAAGGCCCTCGCCGTCACGGGGCTCGAACCCGGACCTTCTTGCTGTGAGGCGACAGCGCTAACCACTACACCACCGTGCTGCCCCAGGAAACTTATATTAGAAATATAATTGGAATGATAACAGTTAAGGAGATTGTTCACCACAACACTCAAAAACACGCCCGTGCTCACTGTACTCGTGTGACTCCTGTCTTTCAAACATTTTTCTCCTCACAGACTTGAATTATCTGAGGCAGTTTTATATGCATTCAAACTTTTTGCAAGCTCTGATGTGGATATTTTGATTCACTTTTAACTTTATCACCTTTATTATTATTTTATTCCAGCATTATGATCATTGGTTTAGATCTCTCAGCAGAGATGCCTAAGTGCAGATCTCAGTCCTTACGTTAACGTTCTCATCAATCACCTTGGATCTCTCAGTGAACATGACTGGGTGTCAGACACTCAGCTGGAGAGGAGGACTGTCTGAAACATTTGTCACTAATCAGGCATTCATGCTGCAACCAGAGACACTGGTTTGGCACTGGAATGCATTATTTTCACTGATTTATGAGTCTCTTTATGCATTACCTGAGTAGATCAGAGACAAAGACCTTTTTATTAAGTGTAATAGCTCTTTCCCAGACTTCATTTAAGATTGTTTTTGGATCCAGAATGTTTTATTGACGCTCTCTCTCTCTCTCTCTCTCAGGTGGAAAATGGACATATGATGGTAAGTGAAATAGTACAGTATTGTTTGATATGCTTATACAATAGTAGTAAAAGATGATGGTATTATGCTTAGCCCTATAAAGACCAGATATAACAGTCTCGGGATAGAAGATTGAAGCAGAATATACCATAAAGACTATGGATAAGAACCTTTCCTCTTCTCATTTAACCCACTGGCTTATTTATTTTACTTCAGGTCCTGGTTCATACACCATATGAAGACAAGTTTCATTTACTAAAGCTGTTCTGGGCAACACTCATTGCCCCTCGGTGCTATGATTATTATTTGACAGGCTGTTTTCACTGTTCTCTTAACCACTGCTTGTGGACACATAGCGTTTTGGTTCTCTAATTTCTGAGCCTGGTCAATCTTGCACAGGCTGCCTTAAAAGCACCATTCCGTATAGTGTCTGTCTTTTTTTTTTGGTTTTTGCTAAGCCCTCATCTATTAAGCCAACCCAGCGAAACTGCCTTTGGTCAGTTCATGTGCTCCTAAAGTAAAATTAAATGCAGTGTTTTGCCCTTAAGATTATTAAAAGTTCCTTTGAGCACTTGGCCTTGTTGGAGACAATTTTAATAACACTCTACTGAGCTGTGAGAATGAGATGCTGTCTTTGTTTTATTTTGAGAAATGCATTCTCTCTGATGGCATAACTGGACTTTTTATAGTTTTTA
This sequence comes from Neoarius graeffei, assembly GCF_027579695.1. Lineage (NCBI taxonomy): Eukaryota > Metazoa > Chordata > Actinopteri > Siluriformes > Ariidae > Neoarius > Neoarius graeffei. The sequence goes on from NC_083570.1 coordinate 72,357,163, forward strand.
AATGAATGTGCTGCCTTATTAAATTAAGGTCTGTCTGAGCAGTGAAGATGTGTCTTTTTAATCTTTATATGGGTATTTTAGTGTGGTGCTGGAGTCCATGTATGAAAATGATGGTGGTGTTTAGCAGTGTAAATGTCTTAAACACTATAAATGGGAATGTGGCCATGTCCATATTTGGAAGCCTTGGCAAGTAATATGCAAAGCGGATATTACATGGTTGCACAAAGATATGAAGTTTATCTTTGAGTGGGGAACATATTCAAGAGTGAGCGAAGCGAATGAGTGATATATTTTTCTACATGATAAGAAACTTCACATCTTTGCATGACTGTGTAATGTTCTTTATATTACATAAACACATCCACTGAAAAAATGCGTTAATCAAAAGAATTTTAATTTTGAATCAGTTTGCCATTTTGACAACACGTGTCTAGTCAGCGGGAAAACACTGGGAGTGACGTCATCTGAGTGAAATATCGGGAAATATGTCCCTGAGATCCACGATGTATTGCATATGAAAAATGAGTTTTTCAACACGAGAAGATAAACTTCATGTCTTCAAGCCAAGGTGCGATGTTCTTTTTATTATATAGACACATTCACAAACAAAAAGTAGCCAAATTTATCAAAACAATTCATCGATTTTCTCACGAGTGACATAAGACAAATATGCCATGGTTGCCATCCAGATGTAGTTTGTATGAAAAACACGAGTGGTGTATTTCCCAGTAAAACACTAGTGTCTATGTAATATAGTCATATATTATATAGAAACAAGTGTTTTACTGGGAAATACACCACTCGTATTTTTCATACAAACTACATCCAGGACATGGAGAACCAAAACCATGACATAAATCTCTGTGTGTCACTTGTGAGGAAATCGATGAATTGTTTTGATAAATTTGGGGACTTTTTGTTCGTGAATGTGTCTATATAATAAAAAGAACATCGCACCTTGGCTTGAAGGTATAAAGTTTATCTTCTTGTGTTAAATATTTTCACTGGTTCACTTTGTTCACTCATGAATATATGCAATTCACTCAAAGATAAACTTCTTCATATCTTCATGCAACCGTGTAATATCATATATAATATGCTCACATATTTTTCCACAGCTAGAATAAGATAACCTGACAGGATTTTTTTTTCTCAGCTGTGGTCACCATATATGGACATGCTCTTTACTTCTAAGGTTAGATAACGCAAACATGCCTGACAAAATTAGTGAGAGTGTTTTCACTAACATGAGCTAAATTGACTGGGTTTAGCCACCCAACAGGATTTAAAATCCTGTTCAGAAACGTTGTTTTTCACAGCTAGTCTAAGAGACATGAGGTAAATTAAAGGATTTCTGAAATATCCTTTCAAGTTTTATAATAAATAAAATTCGTCATTTTCACTGCTATCGCTGGGTTTCACGTGACGTCACATCCGCCTCATTAGTTATTCAAAACTTTAGCTGGTGGTCTACCAAAGCTCAGTTGACAAAACGTTTGTACGAAGAAGGTGCATTGCTTGCATGAAAAATGCCTTACACTTGCGTTGTTTTAGGTTGTTCGATTTGATTAAACCGTGAAACTGAAAAATTTCTTCAGGATTCCCTGTGAACTAAAGCTGGGCATACACTGTGCGATTTTTTTTCAATCGCGGTATTCAGCTCCTGCTCACACTGTACGAGTGAATCGCAGGGGTAAACAGCACGCAGCTTACGATTCCTGTTCTCACACTATACGACCCGATGCTCGGATGCGATGCTCGGATCCGATGCTCAGGATTTCAAACAGGTTTGATTTTCATCCGATTGATCGGGAGGAGGTCGTGAGGTGTTAATCGCTTGTCGTTACCCCATGTATACTACACGATCCGAGACGCACGATTGAGCCAAAACTCGGCCCGATCTCCAAAATAGTCGCACGAGTGAAAATCGGGCCAAAAATCGCACAGTGTATGCCCAGCATAATCGAAAAGGGTGAACGAACACAGGATTTCACAAAAAGATGTCAAGAAAGGTGGCTTTTGAACCTCTCACTGAAATCGAAGGGAGTCGAGTCAAAGCGTGCTTGAGTTTGCAGTGATCACTTGGTGAAAGGTTTGTATCTCCCTCTCAGCTATGGCCTTAGTGTTTTCCAAGGACTTTTCTTGCTTTGTGTCGTTATTTTATGGTACTTTTTTTTTTCGTCACAAAGCGCTAAAGTCCCCAGCTGTTTCTTTGTTTCCTCCTCACAAAGTCCATATGCATGAAGGTCGCGCCAAAATTCTTACCCAGCCATACAGTTACAATGCGCCGTGATCACTTCTCCGTCTTGTTTAACTAAGATCCAGGTCTTTAAAGGGGTTTCTCTTGATCTTTGTGAATGATTTACCTGAGAGATGAGAGCCAACACAAGTGAGAATCAAGTGAACCATTGTTTGTTTACACTTCAATTTGCAGTGTTTCATTGTAAAGACGTGACCGAAAAGCTTAAAAACCTACTTACACGGGCAAAAACAATACAGGATTCATTCAGCAGTGACTTGATACTGAGGTCCTTTACCCAGCCACATACAAAAAAGTTGTAAGCCTCCATACTCTTCCACGCTTTCATCTGTTTTGCGGTGTAGAAGGACGTCTGCAACACCAGATAGTTCGAGATGTCTGGGAACTTGACTGAAGGGTAGTTTTCAAGATCGTATGACAAATCCTTCTTTCCCAGACCATAGGGGTCGATTCCATTACACACAGCAATCTTCTGAATATATCTAAAGCGAGCAGTGGCTTCTAGATTACGAGCATACTCTGATAAGTTATCGTTAGTTGTTTGCACTACGGCAGCCGTTTAGACCACCAGCTATTTCACTTCCGGTAAAACCGCTAAGAAAAGTCATGTGACTGAAACCCAGCAATTGCTCACCACGTAGTTAACATAAGATGCCATAACAGAATATCTGCAAGCCGGTGATTGTATAACACAGTTGCACAGTTGTGGATGTTGCTTTTACAATACTGGAGTGAACTGTTCCTAAAGGGCTGTGCCATGAGAGGATGGTCTGAGGCTTGGCTTGAACACACATGAAAGGGATCTTCTCCTTCCTTATCAAGTTGAGTTTAGTTGCATTTTTGTTAAGACTACTGGCTCTCAGGATCTGCTCAGTCCGGATGAGTCAAAATACTTCTCTTTTAAGCTTTCAGGATGAATACCATTTAATCTCTCGGAGACAACGTCCAAAGGAAACTTGTAGTTTGTGGCTTTATATATCTGAGCCACGTAAATCGTTGAACTGCTTGTGACTGTAAGGTTGCATCATGCTATGTCATCAGACTTTTAGCTACAGCTCAAAATCCTAAGCCTTCAGTAAGAACACTGTTGTTTTTGCTGTGTTGTCATAATTTGTATCCTTTGAGGTATATACTTCATTTAGTGTGTGGAATTGTTTATAGGGATCTCCGAATTCATGCATTCATAGTGCCATGTCATCTGTACCAAAGATCATTATGGGTTAACCACAAGCACTTTGTATGAATACAGTGCTGTAGCTAAACCAAATTAAATTGGTAAATGAGATGGAGAGTGAGCAATTATACCCAAAAGAGAGCATGTTGCTTTTAATAGTCCCGGTTGCCTGCATTTAAGAGGACTTGTGTCGAGGATAATGACATCAGCAACTGGCAACTTGGAGCTAATTATGTATCTTGTCTTCTTATTTCTGCAAAAGTTTTATTTTATGTTTTTACTATTTTGCAGCATATTTTGTTAGGAAATTACCAACTGATACATTTACTCTTTGTAGTTGGATTTAATACTTGCAGGTGATCATGACCCCACCATCACGGAAGCAGCGATGTCCTATATTACAATATAGTTGGCAGCTTATGGGCCTATAGGCTTATTACATACACCAGAGGTGTCTTTTTGGTTTTGTGGTTGAGCAACTGAATGGGTCTGAAAGAGATGGCCTCTTTTGGCAAAGGCAACAGTTTGTCATATGCTACTGTGTTATGTTGTCATACCTCATTTTAGTAAACATTTTGGAACAAACCACCAAATTCCTCTTCCTCTATACCACAGTTAATCCAAAACTGTTTGTTTATTTTAGTGGCTTTTATAACAAAAGATTGGATATTATATTATATGGGCATGAGTGTTTTACAGGGAAATACACTACTTGTATTTTTCATACGCGCTACATCCGGGACATTGAGAACCAAAACCATGGCATAAATCTCTACATGTCACTCATGAGGAAATTGATGAATTGTTTTGATAAATTTGGGTATTTTTTTGTTTGTGAATGTGTCTGTATAACAAAAAGAACATCACACATTGGCTTGAAGATATGAAGTTTATCTTTTCATGTTGAAAAACTCACATTTTTCATACGAAATACATCATGGACCTGAGTGACATATTTAAATAATATTGGCTGGCGTTGAGTGGTATATCAGATATATTCCATTCAGCTAGCATGATACCGAACAAGTCAAAGACAAGTTCAGTATCATGCTAGCTGAATGGAATATATCTGATATACCATGAAAAAAAGCCATTATTATTATTATACATATACACTCTCTTCATATCAGCATTCTCAGCTTCCATTTGGTGTAGTGTTCAGCAGTGGTGTTAGATTTTTGTCTCCAGACTCTTCTTCCACACACACTCGGCCTAGTATTTTTCACTCATACTTAAGTATTCATTTCCCTGTGTAATTTACTTACTTACTTTTAAAATCAACATCAACAGCTACACACAACGGAGCGACCTGGCAGCCAAAATTCTCTCAAAATCTTCCGTATTTAACAAAGCAAACCTGGAGGCCATGTTTGTTTACAGATTGTCACAGTCACTCACTAACGTGGAAGTTTTATGTCTTCGACGTGTCTCTTTTCCAGTTTTTCCATGTCCGCTGGCATGTTTTTCTCTTGTAAATATGCGTGAAGAATATATAATGAAGTTCTATTTCCTTCACTCCAGACCACCAGGGCGGTGCTGAAAGCACTAGTGGAAGGATCTTTGCATCCGCGCGTTTCAAGAGTCGCATACAAAAGTTGTCATCTCATGACGTATGATGTGCCTGCCTATATAAGGCAACATCCCACATCATTTGGCCTCTTCTTTTTTCTCGCGTTGGAATCACATCTTTTCTATTGGAATTCTGTGTGTGCTATCAGTTAACTGTGGGAATACCTGCGACAATCTACAGTGCAGCTCGTGACTGAAGAGGACTTCAGTGGGACTCGACTCCACGCGAGCTGTTTGGTCGCTAAGGTAACTTGTTTTATGCATTGATAGTCACTGAATCTTGGCTGCCAAGTTTTCAGGGGCGGCTATTATATCGGTCTTGTCACAAACTGCTCGGTTGCCGGCAGGTTTGTCAGTGTTGAGTGAGTTAGCGAATTGGTTGCCAATAACGTTAACGTGTACTTACAACTTTACGTGAGCATCGGTTTTCTGGTTGCTAGTAAATCGTTGTCTGTAGCGGTAAAGTTGCGCTTGCGAACTCGCTAGCCTTGGTTGCCAGGCTAGCGAGCAGCGCTACACCTTGCTTCTTTTCTAAAAAAAAAAAAATTGCGGGTGAGTAGACACTGAGATGGATTCAGTGAGGTGTTCCACTTGCCCCAATCTAATGGAGGTGCTGGATGCACATGATCACTGCGCGGAGTGCCTTGGCATGCAACATCTAAGGGAGGCAATGTCTGATCCATTCCCTTCCTGTGCATTAATGCTGCTTACTGTTAGACAGGCGCGGTTGGCTGGTGTGGAACGTGCGTCTAACAGTTTTCTGCTCTCGGATTCTCAGACACAGCGTAAGCGTAAGCTTTCACCACCAGTGCATGCAAAACAGCGCAAAAACTCTAAGTCTTCTGAGTTAGAGCGTAAAGTGGAACTGCTCTCATCTACAGTGGAGCGTCTGCTGCCTCTGCTTGCAAGGCCCCCCCTTACAGCAGGGGCACAGGTAGGTACTGTAGAGGAACAGCCTGCATCGCCTGCCTCCTTGTCATCCGTTGGCTCATGTTCTCAGCCACCTGACCAAGAGGAAGTGATGTCTGTGGCTGCCTCAGACACCTTTTTCAGTCAGCCTTCTTCCTCGGCGCAGCCACCAAGCGAAGTCCTGCCAGGTGTTGAGCCCCGTGATTCGGGCAGTGATGTTACCTCTGGGCGATCTGGGGAGTCTGCCTCAGTGGTGGGTTCGGTGGAGGCCACACTGAAGGCTTTGCTTGCACGTTTGCAGTTGGACACCCCAGCGCCTCCTACCGGATCTGAGAACATGTTCCTGCGCCATGTTCAGCGTGCCTCTCTGGTAATTCCACAGTGTCGTGACTTTATTTCTGTGGTGGCCTCTGCCCTGGAGGCTGCTACGAAACCTGCCCATCCAGACCAGATGTCTCGCATGCTTGCGGCGATGCAGGACCCCGGTGCTGTTGGCTTGGGTAGCATGCCAGTAGTCGAATCAAGCATTGCTTCGCTCATTGTGTCTCCCGATGAAGCACTTCGGGAGCAGGTGCGTTGCCCTAACGCTGAGTGCTGCCGCACAGACGAGCTACTTTCTCGTGCTTACAACTCTACTGCCTTTCTTGGCAGGGTGTCTAACTCGCTGGCACACATGCTTGTTATGCTGCACTCGACACTCAACACATCATCGGCAGACCCACTGGCGGCTGAGGTACTGGAACTTGCACTGCAGGCTATGGGCGTCATTGCCAACCAGTGTGGCACTACCTTGGGCACCTTGCTGCAAGCCCGTCGACAAGTGTGGCTGGCTCAATCGCCTCTGCCAGAAGTATGCAGGAACAACCTGAGGCACCTCCCACTGGCACCTGGACAGGTATTTGGGCCAGCAGCACAAGAGGCCCTTGACAGACGTGTGTCTGTTACAGAGTCTCGCTCCCATCATGTGGGCATAGCACCCACCTTCAGAGCTCCGCCAAACCCTTCTGCCTCATGCTTTAGGCATGTGGCCCCTAGAGCTGCACAAAGGTCTCCCCATCGACCCCAGCAGCAGGCCCCCAATCCCCCATCTCCCTCGGCCAGGCAGGGTGGCACTCAGCCACACGTGAGTTTTCGCCCTTTTCGACAGACGGGTCCTCCCCGCCGTCATCGCCCCCCCATCCCGTCCGAAAAACGTAGAAAGGACCACTGATGGGTCAGGGCCAGTGGCAGGAGTTTTTACAGGCAGCCAGCTAGCACGTTGGTGCGAAATAACAACCAACCAATGGCTACTCACCACCCTTTCAGAAGGGTACCACCTGCAATTCCGCCGCCGGCCACCAATGCATTCGGGTGCGAGGCAGACAGTTATAACCAATCCAAGACAGGCAGAAGCCTTGTCGAGAGAAGTTCAGTTGTTGCTACAAAAAGGAGCCATAGAGATGGTCGACCCCATTGTTCACCCAGGGGGTTTCTTTTCAGTTTATTTTCTCGTTCCAAAGAAAGATGGTGAGTTCAGGCCGATTTTAGATTTAAGAAGGTTAAACCATTTCTTGAAGGTGCTTCCTTTTCGAATGCTACGAACAACAGATGTACTGCAAGCGGTCACAAACCAGGACTGGTTTGTGACCGTAGATCTCGAGGATGCCTATTTTCACATACCCATTGCCGCGGACCACAGGCACTTCCTTCATTTTTCGTTCATAGGAAAGATTTTTCAGTTCAGAGTTCTCCCCTTTGGACTTTCTCTGGCGCCAAGGGTGTTCTCGAAATGTGTCCAAGTAGCACTAGAACCCCTTCAGAAGGAGGGCATAAGAGTGCTCCCTTACTTGGACGACTGGCTTCTTTGTGCGGCATTGCCCGAACAGGCCAGGGAACATGCTCACCAGTTGCTACTACACATTACGGCTCTGGGGTTCAGGGTGAACCAGAGGAAGTGCAAACTGGGCCCAGTCCAGGCAACACATTTCATCGGCCTTGCCCTGGATTCGAACACTATGCTGGCCAGTCCCACGCCAGACAGAATAAGTTCAATTCTCACTGGCGTGAACCACCTTCGTGTCGGGGGAACTCAGCATTATGTTTCTCTCCTTCAGCTGTTGGGGAAACTCATAGCGGCCTCAGTAGTCATTCCTCTGAGTCTTCTGTGGCTAAGGGCTTTTCAGAGATGGCTTCTTCAACTGTGTCTGTGTCCAGTGCGAGACAGGCACATGAGGGTGAGAATAACATGCCGTTGCATGCTCATGCTAAGACCTTGGTCCCAGGCACACTTTCTCACTCGTGGAGTTCCACTTGGTCCCCCACCAGGACAGTGGGAGGTTATCCGGACAGATGCTTCCCTCATGGGTTGGGGTGGAGTCTGGCGTCGGCAAGGTGTGAACGGCACCTGGCCTGCTCCGTGGCACACGTCCCACATCAACACACTGGAGTTGATGGTGGTGTTTCTGACGTTGCGCCACTTTCAGGAAGTGCTGCGGGGCAAACATGTATTGGTACGTACAGACAATGTGGCAACTGTTTTCTATATCAATCATCAGGGGGGCACAAGGTCTGTAGCTGCGCTTCAGGTGGCTCACAGTCTCCTAGTATGGGCTCAGGACAACCTCCTTTCCATAAGGGCATCTTATCTATCTGGACGCCTAAACAGTGTGGCAGATGCTCTGTCATGCGGTAAGGTGTCTCAAGGGGATTGGAAACTGCATCCAGACATGGTGGAACAGATCTGGAAAACCTATGGGAGAGCAACTGTGGACCTGTTTGCGAGCAGTCAGACAACTCATTGTCCGACATGGTTTTCCCTGGGAGAAGAAACGGCAGCGTTGGGCCAGGATGCTCTGGCCCACGACTGGCCGAGGGCCATCCTTTATGCCTTTCCCCCTCTACCACTGTTGTGGAGGACTCTCTGCCATGTGCACAATCACGGTCACCATGTGCTATTGATAGCTCCTCATTGGCCATCCAGGCCATGGTTCCAGCTCCTGCTGTCACTACTAGTGGGACCCCCTTGTCAGCTGCAGCTGGTCTGTCATACGAAGGCCCGACTTGCTGATGCAGATGGAGGACAGGATTCAACACCCATGTCCCAAACGCCTGAAGCTCTGGGTGTGGCCCTTGGGGCCCCGGGGCTACTACTGGAGTGTTCAGAAGGGACCAGGAACACTGTGGTGAACACACGTGCAGAATCTACCCGACACTTGTATGCAGGCAAGTGGAAGGTGTTCTGTGATTGGTATGCAGAACACAACATCGACCCCCTAAGCTGCTCTGTTCCACAGATTTTAGATTTCCTGCAGCACCTTTTAGAGCTTGGCAGGGCTGCATCTACACTTAAGGTGTATGTTGCAGCACTAACAGCCCACCGTTCAGAGGTTGGAGGTGTTTCACTTGGGTCCCACCGGCTGGTGGTAGCCTTTTTGAGAGGGGCAGTTCGTCTTAATCCTCCTCATTTTGTGCGGAGTCCGTCATGGGATCTGAAGACTGTGCTCGAATCCCTTTGCTTGCCTCCGTATGAGCCCCTGTCAGCAGCTGACATTAAGTGGCTATCTGTTAAAACAGCTTTTCTCCTTGCCATCACAACAGCCCGGCGTGTGAGTGAGCTACATGCCCTCTCAGTGAGTACTGTTTGTCTTCGTTGGGGCCCTATGTTTGACAGTGTTTCATTGTGGCCTAACCCAGCTTTTCTCCCGAAAGTCTTATCTCCCCAGTTTAGCAACCAGCCGATTTTGCTGACTGCTATACCGGCGGACAGGACGGACTTGCGTGCTGAGTTGTGCCCTGTCAGGGCTCTGAGGTTTTATTTTGATAGGATGGCAGCCTTTCGTACGACAGACCAATTGTTTGTTTGTTTTGGTGGCGCTCTGAAAGGAAGGCCTCTGTCCAAGCAGCGGCTCTCCCATTGGGTTGTGGAGGCAATCACCCATGCCTATGAATCTATGGGATGTACTGTGCCCTCTCCTGTCCGCTGCCATTCGACACGTGCTCAGGCAACATCATGGGCAGCTCTCCGGGGTGTACCACTCTCTGACATTTGTGCTGCTGCAACTTGGTCCAATACATGTACATTTGCCCGGTACTACAGGCTAAATGTTGCGTCCATGCCATTGCTGTGTGCAGCTGTTCTTCCAGAAGGTGGTGATGCTCTTCTGAATTCCTCGTGACTGGGTTGGTATTCGTCTTCCACTAGTGCTTTCAGCACCGTCCTGGCGGTCTGGAGTGAAGGAAATAGAACGCTGGTTACGAATGTAACCGTGGTTCTATGACTAAGTGGAAGACCGCCAGGGTCTTTGGTCACTCGGATTGCGCGAGAATGATCTTGAAGCCAAATGACGTGGGATGTTGCCTTATATAGGCATGCACGTCATACGTCATGAGATGACAACTTTTGTATGCGACTCTCGAAACGCGCGGATGCAAAGATCCTTCCACTAGTACTTTCAGCACCGCCCTGGCGGTCTTCCAGTCATAGAACCACGGTTACATTCGTAACCAGCGTATGCGACTCTCGAAACGCGCGGATGCAAAGATCCTTCCACTAGTGCTTTCAGCACCGCCTTGGCGGTCTTCCACTTAGTCATAGAACCACGGTTACATTCATAACCAGCGTTTTGGTAGCCTTTCGGGTGTTTAGTGCGTCTTTAGTTTCAGTTTTCGGTTTATTTATTTAGTGCTTAATCCTAGCAGTTGCACTGGATTAACCTTGTCTTTCTCTTCCCTGGCAGACAAAGAAATGGTTGTGCACATGCGCAGCAGAAAAGTTTTATCATTGGATATTCACATGAGCTCCTATGTGTGACATCGGGTTGTCTTGACAACATGCAATATTGTAACAATATTGTACGCTCATTCTCCATTGGGTAGAGTGATGTAATATGTGTAGGATAAGCAATATGATAACAATATTGTATGCTATCAAACCAAATGAATGAAAGAAGGGAAGGGAATAAAATACATATATGTTATTTACCAGCTGGGAGGTCCGTATCGTGAAATACCGTGACCAAGGTCTTGAAAGTGCTGAGCGAGGCCCTCTGGGCCGAGGTCAGTATTCAAGGCCGAGGTCACAGTATTTCACCATACGGACCGACCTTAAGCTGGTAAATAATACATTTATTTTTTCTTTACCAAATTCTAACAGAAAACGAGAGTGCCCGAAAAGGGAAACTGAGCTGAGCTGAGGCGAGCAGTTTTGACAAAATTGAGTCATTCAGGATTCAGCCATGTTTTTGCTTGGCATTAGCAACAGTTACAGGTTTTTAGCTTTCTCCTGAAATGTTTTATTTTATTTCTTCTTCCTCAGGGTAGTAAAACTCGCTTTCGCTGTGAGCACTGTCGTTATCGCTATCCATGCTGTAAAATTAATGCTATTCTCCTGAGAAATGCTGGCAAAAATTTGTAAGATTTTTGATAAAAATCTTATAAATAAATCTTATAAAAAAAGATAAATGTTGACAAAAATGCTACTATGTTTGTTGTTGTTGTGAACGAGTGAGTCGCCAGAGGTCCGTAACCGGGGTCCGTAACTGGGGTCCGTACCGTACATTCTGGGCTCGCCAGCCAATCAGAGCGCAGGATTTGGACCGCGAAAAAAATAAATGTTATTTACTAGCTGGGAGGTCCGTATCATGAAATACCGTGACCAAGGTCTTGAAAGTACTGAGCGAGGCCCTCTGGGCTGAGGTCAGTATTCAAGGCCTAGGTCACGGTATTTCACCATACGGACCGACCTTAAGCTGGTAAATAATATATTTATTTTTTTCTTTACCAAATTCTAACAGAAAACGAGAGCACCCAAAACGGGAAACCGAGCCGAGCTGAGGCGAGCAATTTTGACAAAATTGAGTCATTCAGGATTCAGCCATGTTTTTGCTCAGCATTAGCAACAGTTACAGGTTTTTAGCTTTCTCCTGAAATGTTTTCTTTTATTTCTTCTTCCTCAGGGCAGTAAAACTCGCTTTCGCTGTGAACACTGTCGTTATCGCTATCCATGCTGTAAAATTAATGCTATTCTCCTGAGAAATGCGAAAATAAATGTTGACAAAAATTGCTACTATGTTTGTTGTTGTGAACGAGCGAGTCGCAAGAGGTCCGTATCCGGGGTCCGTAACTGGGGTCCGTACCATAGGATACGGACCCGCTCGCCAGCCAATCAGAGCGCAGCATTTGATGGAAACCGGACCGCGAAAAAAATAAATGTTTTTATTCCATCAAAAAAGTGTCTTGTATGTATAATAATTCTGTATATGTTACTTGTAAGTATATTGACGAATAATCCATTCATGAATTTCACTCTGATGACATCACTCCCAGTGTTTTCCCACTGACTGGACACACATTTTCAAAATGGTGAACCAGTTCAAAATTCAAATTCTTTTGATTAACTTGCATGATTTATTTGTGGATCTGTCCATGTAATATAGAGGATATTACACGGCTGTGCGAGGATATGAAGTTTATCTTCTCATGTTGAAAATCTTTTCATTAGTTTGCTTTGCTCACTTGTGAATATGTTCACCACTCAAAGATAAAGTTCATATCTTCACACAACCATGTAATATCCTCTCTCTATATATTCATTTTGGAATTTAAGCAGGGTAACTAGCTCATAGCTAAGCAATTTCTAGAGCTTCTGATCAAAATCCAAACAAAGCTTTTTCAGTTTTCAGATTACCCTATTTTTGAATCCATCTTGTGTACACAAGATCATTTCAGAATCATGATATTCGTGGCCTGGGCATATCTTTGTGGGCATCTTGCGAACCATATACAAGCAACATATGCTGGTTTAGAACTGTTATTTATTTGTTTTTTGTGTGAGCATTTCTTCTACAGGGCAACATTTTGTAAACATTTATATAACCTCGGTGCCTTGAGCTTTATGAAACAAGTAGTTATAGGTAAAACACAATTTTCCAAAAGTCTAACAGTGTTTAAAGGAATATGCCACCCCCAAGTGAAATTGAGTCAGTCCCTGCAGTCCCTAGAGTTGGATGAGTGAGCCAAAGCGTTTTGTAGCCGACCCAGCCATTGCCCTGATCTGGAAACGTCCTGGTTAGCTTTAGCTTAGCATAGTCGCTGTAATCCGGCGTATCCAGATAGCATTGTCGTTGCAAAAGTGAATCAAATAACTCAAGATTTTTTCTAATTATTTCTCATGACCTGTACATTCACATCGAGTACACATATCAATGCAAATTAACACGAAGGGATTTACTAGACCAATTTATATCTGGAACTATTTTCGGGCAAAGCACCGCTGCAGGCGCAAAGACACCACGCAGCACCTGAAAACCCTGGTTTCCCTGGTAACACTGGTGTATTGACGGAAGTTGTGGTGCTGCGTGGTGTCTTTGCGCCTGCAGCAGTGCTTTGCCTGTGCTGTGGCCGAAAATAGTTCCAGATATAAATTGGTCTAGTAAATCCCTTCGTGTTAATTTGCATTGATATGTGTACTCGATGTGAATGTACAGGTCATGAGAAATAATTAGAAAAAATCTTATTTGATTCACTTTTGCAACGACAATGCTAGCTGGACACGCCGGATTACAGCGACTACGCTAAGCTAAGCTAACCGGGACGTTTCCAGATCAGGACAATGGCTGGGTCGGCTACAAAACGCTTTGGCTCACTCATCCAACTCTAGGGACTGCAGGGACTGACTCAATTTCACTTGGGGGTGGCGTATTCCTTTAAAAAAAAAAAAAAAAACAGCAGTTCCGAGAAAGTGCGCAGTCACAGTATCAGACAAAATAACTTCATCTAAAATTTACAGCAGCAAGGTATAACTTATTGTGATAAAACTGTGCATAACTCTGACTTACTGCTGTTGGTTTTAGGGCCTGATGGAGACCACCACTGGTCCAGGAATTACCCATACTGTGGAGGGGTATTCCAGTCTCCCATAAACTTCCAATATGAGCTGCTGAGATTTGATCCAAACCTGCTGCCCATTCAGCTGCACGAATACAACCTGTCTAGCAAAGAGCAGCTCACCCTGAAGAACAGTGGGCACTCTGGTATGAGAGATCTCTGTTAAGCATATCTAAGTTTTTTAGTGAATATTTATAGTAACATTTTGGTTCAACTTCAAGAAATTTAAATACTATAGGGCTAGAAATCTAAGTAAGAAATGATTTCGGGGGGGGGGGGGGGGGGGGGGGATTCTCGATCCAAGTTGTAGCACATAATTCTAGTAATGCATATAGGCCTGCAACATACAGCATATTTGGCTTAGAGTTGATGTGAACATTCTGATATTAAGTGTAAGACAAGTCTAGGCTTACGGTAACTTAGTGTTCTAGTAACTGCTTCACCAAACAAGTGCACTTTCCTTTAATAAACCACTCATTTATAGTCCCTTTAAAATCTGTGTGTGGACAAGTCCGGAAATACAAATACACTTGATGATTATTATTCACTCATCTGGCCAACAGGCGATGAGTTTATGCCATCATGTGTTGTCCGTCGTCTATCCGGCGGTGGCCACATTTCACGAAAATCGCTTCTTCTCTCAATTCTTCACTGATTTTTTATTCTTTTTGGCAGGAAGGTAGGTCTGCCTGGGGTGCATATGGCTTCTACCCAAACTTGCATAATTGCAATTAATAATGAAGATATGGAGTAATTAATCCCTAATGAGCAGTTTCCACACACATTGCTTCTTCTCCCTCAATTCTTCACTGATTTTGATTCTTTCTGGCATGAAGGTAGAGGTACCTAGGGCACATATAACTTCTACCCTGATTTACTTAATTACAATTATTAATGCAGTTATGGACTAATTAATCCTTAATGAGCAGTTCAACAAAAATTGCTTCTTCTCTGTCAGTTCCTCACCGTTTTGGATTCTTTCTGGCAAATAGGTCGGTATTCCTAGGGTGTACAGTTGTGGTCAGAAGTTTACATACAGTGACATGAATGCCAGCTTGGATATGAATGTCATGGCAATATTTGGTCTTTCAGTGATTTTCTCTGAGCTGTTCTTTTTCTGTGGCAGAATGTACAGCATGCATCTTTTAAAAAAACCTAAAATTAGGTGCACAATTTTCTTTGGGTTTTCTGAAATCAACACAGGGTCAAAAGTATACATACAGGGTCAAAATTTACATACAGCACAGCTAATATTTGGGTAAAATGTCTCTTGGCAAGATTCACCTTGACCAAACATTTTTTGTTTACCATGAACAAGCTTCTGGCAGGGCGGCACGGTGGTGTAGTGGTTAGCGCTGTCGCCTCACAGCAAGAAGGTCCTGGGTTCGAGCCCCGGGGCCGGCGAGGGCCTTTCTGTGTGGAGTTTGCATGTTCTCCCCGTGTCCGCGTGGGTTTCCTCCGGGTGCTCCGGTTTCCCCCACAGTCCAAAGACATGCAGGTTAGGTTAACTGGTGACTCTAAATTGACTGTAGGTGTGAATGTGAGTGTGAATGGTTGTCTGTGTCTATGTGTCAGCCCTGTGATGACCTGGCGACTTGTCCAGGGTGTACCCTGCCTTTCGCCCGTAGTCAGCTGGGATAGGCTCCAGCTTGCCTGCGACCCTGTAGAAGGATAAAGCGGCTAGAGATGATGAGATGAGAAGCTTCTGGCAGAATTCTGGTTGGATATTTCACGATTCTTCATGGTAGAATTGGTAGAGTTCAATTAAATTTGTTTTTTTTTCTTTCTTGGCATGGACTCAACTTATAAGCATGCTCCATATATTTTCAGTGGGGTTGAAGTCAGGGCTTGTTTTAAGCGTAATGTTAGCCTGCTTTATCCTCCACAACCAGCTCTGATGCGTGTTTGGGTTCACTGTCCTGTTGTGACTCCCAACCACGTTCAGGTTTCCAATGGTTTGAGGTTATGCTGAAGAATTCTGAGGTAGTCCTCCTTCATTATTCCATCCACTTTGTGCAATGAACCAGTTCCATTGGCAACAAAACAGCCCCAGAGCATGATGATCCCGCCACCACCATCAGCTGGTACAGTGCCCCTCTGTACATGGTGGTCATTGTGGCCACAACTCAATCTTTGTCTCATCTGACCATACAGCTTTCCTCCAGAAGACTTATTTTCTTTGTCCATGTGGTCAGCTTCAAACTTTAGTTAAGCTCTAAGGTGTCAGTTTTTGGAGCAGGGGGTTATTTCTTGGATAGCAACCTCTTAGTCCATGGTGATCTGAACTGTAGACAGTGATCCATCAGCTTCCAGTTCATGGCAGGGCTGTGCCATGGTGGTGCCTGGGTTGTTCCTGACCATCTGAACCAATTTCCTTTCAGCTGAGGGTGACACTTTGGGTTTTCTTGAAGCAAAGTAGCTTGGCAACGTGACTCCATCTCCCAGTAACTTCCAAGGTCAGTTTGAACTGACCTTGGAATTTGCAGTTGTTTAGAAATTGCTCCAAGAGATATTCTGGAGTTGTGTATATCTGCGATCCTCTTTCGCAGATCTGCACTGAGCTCCTTGGACTTTCCCATTTTACTTTGTGTTGGTCAATCCATTGAGTGCTGTCAACAAACCCTTTTTATGAAGGCACAGCGAAGCTACCAGCTGTAGTCAATTATGATCACTAACAGGAAGTTAAGAGGCCTTGGCCTTGGCAAGATAAGAGACATTTTGGAAGTCTCAGCACTTCTGAATTAATAATATAAGTGAGTGTATGTAAATTTTTGACCCTGTATGTATAATTTTGACCCTGTGTTTATTTCAGAAAACCCAAAATTAATTAAACTTATGCACCAAATTCATGTTTTTTTTCTATTAAAGAAATATGTTGTACACTCATTTCGCCACAGAAAACAAACAGCTCGGAGAAATCAGTGCAAGCCCAATATTGCCATGACATTCATATCCAAGATGACATTCATGTCACTGTATGTAAACTTCTGACCACAACAGTATATAGCTTCTATATTTGGCTTGTATGTAGTGTATATAGCTTGCAACATTTATTGCGCAAGGTGGCCTACTTTATAATTGTTCCTTCTGGACTAGGTGGGGCCAGAGTGAGTTACGCCGTCATTGACGGGCTCGTTTATTCATACTGTATTTATTTGCCAACAGCGAGTAAACTGTAAAGGCTTCAAAAGCCTTTAACTGGCATGATATGCTCAATTCATTCTAACTTTCCAAGCTAACACTTTCTCACTTTCATAATAAATGCATACACAGACAAGTGAAATGATGAACTGCCATTAAACTAGTGGAGACGTGTCCATCAGCCACAATGCAGAAGAGTCTTTTCTTCTCAAGCCACGTTTCTAGTCCAGTATGGAGAGAATGAGAACATGATTTTATTTTGTATGTCAGGGACAGCAATTTTCTGTAATCACCCTCTTATTATGATAACTGTCCATGTGTGCAAAAGCAACAATCAGCTTATATTTTAGGTAAGTAAAGTATGGAGTGTTCTTAGCCGTGACTCACACAGCAGCTAATCTGTTAAACAACAAAGTGTGTGCCATCTCTTAAATGCATCAATCTCATTTTGGGTTGTATATCAAGCTTAAGGCATAATGATCGCCCTGGTAACCATGGTTAAGAAGAAAATAATATCACATAAGCAACAGGATCCTATTTTTATTCTCTGCCGCATGCTTTCTGTGAGCATTTATTTAGTAAATTGTTATTTTTGTGTATTGTCTTTAAACTTGGACATTTTCTAATCAGGCAACATGGATGCCTATAATATTTTAGCACACACTCAGTCCTACACTGGTACTGAGGTTGCAGCTATTAAAACTTTCCTCAACAGCTTAGAATAGACAGGTGTTTGTAGTGTGACTGAGGGATGATGATCTCATAGCAACCTTGTGGTTTCAGTGGTGCTTTTGTGATGGTAGGGGAGAGACACTCTGAACGTTTGACTGTTATTGAACCAGACTAGATTTTGTATCTTTTCCAACCTTTTATTCATGATGCTGTATTGCTTTTGAGCTCCTGATTTTATACATTGCGACATACCTATCATGACATCACTGTATATCACAGAAGCACCTGTGTGAGTCAGGGGTGAAGTGTGTGTTTGTGTTTAATAACCACAGTGGAGCTGTCTCTGCCACCCCGGATGCATCTCTCTGGTCTGCCTCATCACTACTCAGCAGCTCAGCTTCACTTCCACTGGGGCTCCTCCAACATGCCGACTGGCTCTGAACACACCGTCAACGGCAAACAGTTTGCTGCTGAGGTGAGACACTAATCACTTACTTTCTCTCTCACAGCATAAACCCATTAGCCGAGGCAGAAAAAGCTTAGAGCTCGTTCTTACTTTATAATTGACAGTGCATTTGGTGTCTGGTCTTGCACCTTAGATTCCATCACAACCCATGATTATATTTCACCCAACAGAATATGTAACTTTTTGATTTTAGGCTGATAGACATTTGTAATTTGAGGTTGAGAAAACAGGCACAAACATGTCTTTATCCCTGAAAGAGTATAATGATACAAGGCATCACTGTTTTCTTATAAAATAGGTTGACCTGCATTGTTTATATAATATTTGTGAATGCATTGGGGATGACTAATTAGGAACATGAGGAAGCTAATATTAGTATTTGGAACACCACCTGCACATTTGGTTGTTTTCAGGTATGAATGAGCGTGTCAGCGTCATCTTTAAGTACATCATGGAGCAGGATCAGTGATGTCTGTCTGTCTTCTCAGGAAAAAGTATAGTCATCCAGTAATTTATGGTGGCTTTTCTTCCTGGATATATTTGGCTTTGGCTAGTTCACCATAAAGTTTCTCAGGGTGGTTCATGGAGAAACTCTGCTTTGAGCGAAGCGGAACATTTTCAAATTAGCACCGTACGAAATTGGTGGAATTTCCCTTTCCCAAGGCCCACAGCCAGTCTATAAATACTTTTTTCCCCCCCAGAATATGGTTTAAAGTTTGAATTTTAGAAGACTGCCTTCAACACAATGCATGGTAAAAACAAAACAAGCAACAACAAAAAACCCCACAAACATTAGAAGTCTTTTATTGCACCAGTTGTTCATTGTTTCAAATCCTGATTTGTCAGGATTCTTTCGTCTGTTCTCAGCTCTCCGTAGTACACTCTTAGGGGAAAAAAGGTTGTTGTTTTTTTTCTTTAAAACTAGATGACCTTTTGATTTCATAAAATCTGTGAAATTTAGTTACTTCTGAAATTTGGTCATTGTGATATATGTTTATTTCTGTAATATCTTAAAAAAAAACAGGCCATTCTGTGGCTGGGAAGTTTTTTTAATTTGAGGGGATTTCCAAGCAAATAATGTGCATGAAATCGCTTGCTTTGCGCAGTCAGCAGACAGAGGAAGTCCGGTGTGCGCATGCACACGCTTACCTTTGACCATTACCTGACAGTTACATCATTCTGTCACTAAACGAACAGCTGATCACACCGAGGTGCTCGCTGACTGCCGATATTTATTAGTTTGGTCCTGCGTTTCCTTTCCTTCGCAACATGTCTTTTTTTCTTGCTTTCCATTACTGTAGTTGGTCTTTCACGTTTCATTCGCACGTCCTCCATTTCCCTTTCGTGTTTCAAATTTGTATTCCACAAGGCCTTGGGCGAACAGGGAAAGCCCACCATGTGATGCATGTTGTAGTATCTTGTATTGCGTCACTGTGAAGAAAGAAAAAATTGCAGAGAATTTAGGGCCATGTGGCCCTAAATTCATTAATTGTTCTATAAAAAATCCTAATAAAATTGGAAGTCTGTGATTTGAATTCAGCAGCTTTTGGTCCACTAAACAAAAATAATTGGGTGTCAGGGAAAATTCTTTTTATGACCTGAACTCGAAAAATCTGAAAGTCAGTCTACCTTTAACAGTTCACTGGAAAATTAAGGCTTCTTAGCCTTCCAAAAGGGTACTACCTGGAACTCATTCTGCCACTGAAACACTCCTAGTATTGTAGGGATCTACATAAAACATTTAATTGATGATTTAATTCCTAAGACTGTACACAAATGAAAATTGCCAAATGTTCTTCTGCCAGTGACGACATGGCACCCAACATTAGATCAGTTATCACTAACACATCAGCATGCTGCAGATCACATGCACATTAAAATAGAGAAACTTTTCACAAGGAATGTAATAGCATTAAATATACCCTTGTGTTCAGTAATATGAAGTGCACCAGGAAAAGATGACTTTGTTTAACATTTCCTCTCTGATTTTCTCAGATGCATTTGGTTCATTTCAATTCTGACAAGTATCCAAACATCTCAGTAGCAGTGGACAAGTCTGATGGTCTTGCAGTGCTGGGTGTTTTTATTGAGGTGAGCTGATATTTCATGAAAAAGGCTTTTTATTCTAAAGGTGTAAAAGTGCTGCATTTTTATGTGTTTTTTTATTTATTTTTTATTTTTTAAATAAAGATTGGCGAGTTCAATCCTGCTTTCGATCGGTTTCTCAAGTATCTCAATGGAATTAAATATAAAGGTAATTCTTTTTCAAATTTTCAAATACTTATAGTTGCAAAAGTTCATTAATGGTATTATATACAGTGTCTTGCAAAAGTATTCGTCAAGATAAAAAAACGAAATCTGGAGTGTGCATAGGTATTCACCCCCCCAAAGTCAGTACTTTGTAGAGCCACCTTTTGCTGCAATTACAGCTGCAAGTCTCTTGGGGTATGTCTCTATTAGCTTAGCACATCTAGCCACTGGGATTTTTGCCCATTCCTCAAGGCAAAACTGCTCCAACTCCTTCAAGTTAGAGGAGTTGTGTTGGTGTACAATAATCTTCAAGTTATGCCACAGGTTCTCAATTGGATTGAGGTCTGGGCTTTGACTAGGCCATTCCAAGACATTTAAATGTTTCCCTTTAAACCACTCCAGTGTAGCTTTAGCAGTATGTTTCGGGTCATTGTCCTGCTGGAATGTGAACCTTCGTCCCAGTCTCAAATCTCTGGTTGACTCAAACAGATTTTCCTCCAGAATTGCCCTGTATTTAGTGCCATCCATCTTTCCTTCAATCCTGACCAGCTTTCCTGTCCCTGCAGATGAAAAATATCCCCACAGCATGATGCTGCCACCACCATGCTTCACTGTAGGAATGGTGTTCTCAGGGTGTTGGGTTTGCGCCACACATGGCGTTTCCCATGATGGCCAAAACATTCAATTTTAGTCTCATTTGACCAGAGAATCTTCTTCCATGTGTTTGGGGAGTCTGCCACATGCTGTTGGGCAAACTCCAAATGTGTTTTCTTAAGCAATGACTTTTTTCCTGGCCACTCTTCCAGAAAGCCCCACTCTGTGGAGTGTACGGCTTAAAGTGGTCCTATGGACAGATACTCCCGTCTCTGCTGTGGATCTTTGCAGCTCCTTCAGTGTTATCTTTGGCGTTTTTGTTGCATCTCTGATTAATGCCATCCTTGCCTGGTCTGTGAGTTTTGGTGGGCGGCCTTCTCTTGTCAGGTTTGTAGTGGTGACATATTCTTTCCATTTTGGTATAATAGATTTAATGGTGGGCGGCACAGTGGTGTAGTGGTTAGCGCTGTCGCCTCACAGCAAGAAGGTCCGGGTTCAAGCCCTGTGGCTGGCGAGGGCCTTTCTGTGGGGAGTTTGCATGTTCTCCCCGTGTCTGCGTGGGTTTCCTCCGGGTGCTCCGGTTTCCCCCACAGTCCAAAGACATGCAGGTTAGGTTAACTGGTGACTCTAAATTGAGCGTAGGTGTGAATGTGAGTGTGAATGGTTGTCTGTGTCTATGTGTCAGCCCTGTGATGACCTGGCGACTTGTCCAGGGTGTACCCCGCCTTTCGCCTGTAGTCAGCTAGGATAGGCTCCAGCTTGCCTGCGACCCTGTAGAACAGGATAAAGCAGCTAGAGATAATGAGATTTAATGGTGCTTCGTGGGATATTCAAAGTTTGGGATATATTTTATAACCCAACCCTGATCTATACTTCTTCACAACTTTGTCTCTGACCTGTTTGGAGTGCTCCTTAGTTTTCATGTTGCTTGCTTAGTACTGTTGCAGAGTCAGGGTCCTTCCAGAACAGGTTGGTTGATACAGATGTCATGTGACAGATCATGTGACACTTTGATTGCACACAGGTGGAGCTTAATCAACTAATTATGTGACTTATGAAGTGAATTGGTTGGACCAGCTCTTATTTAGGGGTTTCATATAAATACCTACGCACACTCTAGATTTCTGTTTTTTCATCTTAATTATTGTTTGTGTCACAATAAAACAACAATTTGCACCTTTAAAGCTGTAGGCATGTTGTGTAAATCAAATGGTGATAACCCCCCAAAAATTCATTTTAATTCCAGCTTGTAATGCGACAAAACAGGACAAACACCAAGAGGGCTAAATACTTTTGCAAGACACTGTACTTCTAGACGAAGCTCACATTTGTCCTTATTGTATGCCACAGGTCAGAAAGTGCAGGTGGCAGGCTTTAACATCCTTGAGTTGCTTCCTGTTCATCTGGACGAATATTACCGTTATGACGGCTCTCTTACCACTCCACCCTGCTACCCCAGCGTGCTCTGGACAGTGTTCAGGAATCCAGTCAGCATCTCTCTCAGACAGGTCCAACTGCATAAACCAGACACACCTACATTTAACTACACTTAAGTGCAGAGATTTTTAAGCTTTTCCTACTTAATGCTGTAATAACACAGCAGAGGGAATGAAGAGAAAAGGGCAAAGTTTCTCAGAAACATTGAAACCAGATCTTTTTTTCAGTGATTGTGAGCATCACGAACAATGTTCTATCTTCTAGTTAAGATGAATAACTCAAAGCATTTTACAGAAATGCAGAAAGTTAATATTGAGGTATTAATTTTCAACTACAAAAGTACTACAGCCATCTCTGATTAATGCCGTTTTTCTGTTCGTCATGTGTTTTTACAGTACCTGGCTTTAGCCACTGCTCTGTTCTCTTCTGGTGCTCAAGAATCGGCCCCAATGCCTCTACTTGGGAACTACCGCAAACCCCAGCGAATGGACAACAGAGTGGTTCTGGTCTCCTTCCAGCAGGGTGAGTACTGCATAGGATACTTACTTTGGGGAAACTTATGGTAAATTCACCTGCTCAATGGTAGTATGATGAATTGCTTGGTTTGATCGTATAAATTGGGCTGTTGAAATGGCCTTGGCTTGTTCAAAGGCCCCTCCTCTAACATGCACTGTTTATGGGATGTTATATATCCTGCTGGCTGCACGCTTTCTTGTACTCTTTGTCAACAAGCTCTTTTTCCAGCCTCAGTGGCTTGAACTACTGTGCTTTGTATGACAAATTAGATGCTTCCATGGACATAAAACTGCCATTCAAACTCTGGCTTGAACCACGAGAACACTGTGTGTGTGTGTGTGTGTGTGTGTGTGTGTGTGTGTGTGTGTGTGTGTGTTAGTAGTCTAGTGAAAAAGCTTTATTATACTGGCATGATGAAAGATAAAATCACTTAACAGCTACTGCATTCTTGGTGTCTTTTCCCTGCAAATGGAGATATGATTTCTAGTCATATCCCAATTTCAACTGGTGCTTACGGTTCTTTCTGCATGGCGCGCTCGCTTTCTTCTGAAGCTGAGTTTTGTGATTATGTGAAAAGATGATCAGTCTGCAGCACTACTGCTTTCTCAACCTGACACGCATGGCTTGAAGAACACCTTTACAGATGATTATGACATATTTGAATTTCTTTAAACTTGTGTGTGGTGCAGGCTGGGGGCTGCATGGTACCACTTCAGTGGCATCTCCCATGCAGAGGAGGCTGGTCATCCAACAGCTACTGAATGGAGACCTTGCAGATCTTGCAGATGGGGGACTGCACCATCTTTTGCCAAAGCTCCAGAGAAAGTCTTGGGCTCTTAAAAAGTTGGGCAACAATCCAAAGCAACAAAACTTGGGCCAAGTCACTGAGAAACATCAGAAGAACAAGGGGATCGACACCACTGGAAAGAATCCATCAGTCTGGAAGAACACCCATGCAAGCTCCTATATGGGGATGTTTGGTACAAATGATGACGTGTTATGTTTTATGTCCCTGGAAAAAAATGTATCTGTTTCACTCAGGAGCCCTCATTCAGATGCTCGGATGATCCAAGCTCTGAGAAAAGCTGTGTTCCCAGAGCTGAACCTGAAGAGCTACTTAAACTGCAGGTCTGATTTGGATCTACAAACAGTCAGATGCCTTCTTCTTTCCAGACCCACTGACGAGGCAAATGAGCTGGATCAGGCCCTGACCAAAGTCAATCAGGGGCATAAACAGAAAGCCACGACACAGTACCAGGGTTCAGCACTGACCAAGATAACAGGGCAGACCCAAGCTGCTGTCCTGAAGAATAGCCACAACATGGTGCCCGCTAATAATAGACTGCAGCGTATGGAGTGGGAGGATTAAAACCCCACTGAGGCTTTAAACACAGGCTGCAGAGCGCATTATAATAGTCATCAAAGACCATCCATCCTGCAGGCTCTGAACATTTAGTTCTTTAAAACCTCTGTTAAGTTAACCAGACTGTTAGTAGTACTGTACTTTACACTGCCATGGGTTTATGGGCTCAGGAGGTAAATTTTTACTTTTATAGAAAGAGACAGTGAAAACCACAATTGACAGAATTAGTGATATTTATGTGACAATTGATGCATTGAAGACGTTTACATATTTATAATGTACAGGTGTGGTTTTAGCAAAGAAATCCTTCCAAATGCCCTTACAAATTTGTGTGACATTGCAATCATGTATGCAATATGTTGGGTATATATTGCCTGCCTCTTGCAGCAGACAGATTTTGATTCAACGAGGAAGTAAATGCAGATCACATGAAAAGATTTAAACAAAAACAGTGTATATAGAATTCACAGAATATAACTTTCCTGGAAAGAAGATATTTTTGTATTTTATTGGGTTGGGTTCTGTCTATTTGTGTCACAATAATTACATAGTAAAACAATTGCAGACATACAAAGGGGAAAACGGTAGCAAAAGATGAAAAATGACGGTGCTGACTACATAAACATTTCTGTGTTTTCTGTAAGTGTGGCTTTAGATGCGCGTTTCGACCAAAGAAAAAGCAAAAGTTAAGGCCCTTTTGTGGAGTGCCAAACAATTTTGAATGGAGCATCTTGATCTTAATGTGTAGAAGAAAATACAATAAAGCACTTAAACTGCATGTGTTGCTTTTTATTACATTTTCACTTCTCATGCTTTTTTTTTTTAAGTTTTGCTTTATAAGACGGGTTCAGTATTTCACATATGATGGACACGAGGTGCTGTAAGTCATCTGTTAATTCAGTTACAATTATTACACATTGCAACCTTTTTTTCTCTGCAGCATAACACTGTAAGTTCAGCATACTCCTCTTTTGTTCCTAAGGTGATTTTTTTTTTTTGTCTCACCAAGGTGACTTTCCATGGAGCTGGGGTATGTGATATGTTTTAACGTCAGCAATATTATATCTTCTGTCTCTCACCTCACTCACTGACATCATTTCTAAGGACATGCAAGACCTATTGCGCTGTGTGTATGAATGAAGTATTAGACAGCTGAGTGATGCATGGCCACTGAACTGTGTCTCTTTTAATTTAACATTCGTCAGACTTCCAAGGCATCCAACCAAAACAGGGCTGGATCCAGCTCTCACTAACAGGGTGGGCCAGGAAGATTGGGGGGGCATACTCTCTCTCTCTTCCCCTTGAGTTGGTGGGCCAGGCCCCCCCCATAGAGCTGGGCCCAAACCAAAATCACCTTTTACTTTAAGTACGTGTGTATATATAATACCACAGTGGCTTTAGGGTTTGCATGTTTCACTCACATTTAATGTTTACATCCCATCATAACATGTGCTTGTGGCAAGTGGTGGTGCCTCAGAAGGCATTACCATGACATTAATCATCACTAAATAACATGTTTTAGTTTATTCAAAGATGAAATTATAAAT
This sequence comes from Neoarius graeffei, assembly GCF_027579695.1. Taxonomy (NCBI): domain Eukaryota; kingdom Metazoa; phylum Chordata; class Actinopteri; order Siluriformes; family Ariidae; genus Neoarius; species Neoarius graeffei. The sequence continues at coordinate 72,382,924 of NC_083570.1, forward strand.
GGTTTGATGACTCTACACGCAGTGCACTTACCACAGTGAGGTCAGTAACACAAACTGCTAATCAACAAACCCTTTTTTAATCCATACAGTGGTTCTTCAAAGCTATTTTGTTTACTATACAGTACATACCACTCTGTCCAAGTACATGCTGTTAATTATATGCCTTGCAATTGAAGTAAATTTCATGTTTAGTGTCTCTTTAATTTACAATGCCACCTACAACGGCTTGCATAAATATTAAACCCCCTTGTGAATACTTTTGCGAAGTTCCCTTGAACTTTTCCACGTGTTGTCGAGTTACAAGCTGGAACTGAGATGGACTTAATTGGGATTAATTGGGACCAGTTGCCATTTGAAGTTACATAATTAGTTTACTGGAGTCCAAGTGTGTGCAATTAAAGTGTCATGATCCGAATATGACTTCAGAATTTATTTATTTGTTTGTTTGTTTAAAAAAGAATAAAAAAAAACCCTTATCCCACAGAGCACTATTGAATCCGTTATTTAATAAAATGAAAGAATATGTCACAAGTTCAACTCTTTGGGTGTCCAGAGAAAGTCAGTGATCGTGTAAGAAGGGCATTAGTCAGAGATGTAACCAAGAGGTACTATGAAGGAGCTGGATAGATCTATAGCTCAGATGAGAGGAGTTGCTAACAAGACAACCTTGGCTTGGACACTTCACAAACCTGAGCTTTATGGAAGTGTAGAAAGCCGTATGAAGTCCCATTTTGAATTTGCCAAAGACAATGGTTAGTTTGTACTTCTATACTGTAGTGTGCACAGAGTTTAATTGCCCTAGAATGTTGTACACTGTCAGAAATAGGGGTACAGCAGTTCTGATGTTGATTTTTTTTTTTTATTATTTGACTTCAATAAGCATTCAAGTGATCTCTGATCATGGTCAGTCAAGACGTTTTTCCCCAACCACATTTCTTCTGCAAAGTCAGCCATTCACCACTATCCTTCCAGGTTTTAACAATGCGTTGGACAATTCTAAACCCAATTCCTATAAGTTCAGCAATCTCCTTGTTTTCTTTGTTTGATGCAGGCCAATAATTTGACCCTTCTGAAACACAGTAACATCTTTTCCATGAGCACGGGATACGACATGGTTGTTAAAGAGATGAGAAGCTACTCACTGCATCAGTTAGGGTTAAAAGAATTGTTGCCAACTGAAGTACATAAATCACTGCAGTAATTATCCAATCAAAACGTGTAAACATTTGCTTATTTAAATCCAAACAATCATGGGTTTTTTTGGTTGTTTTTTTTTTGGCAGGCAGTGTATTTTTATATACAGTACTGTAAGCCATGCATCAGGTGATCAAGCCACTCTGTTCTAAATTACCATTCAGCAGATACTTTTATCCAAATTCCCTTACAAGTGAGGCAGAATACAATTTGTGACAAGCAGCTTCTGTGTATGTTCTAGAAAATGCCTTTAGATGCATTATTGTGTAATCATTAATCATTGATTCACACTTAAACACATCTCACTCTCATGTCATAGTGTGTTTCATAACCACATACTCTCATACACTCACACTCAGTACTCTTACAGGTGCAATGATCTCTTTAGTGGTGGCCTCTGGGGTGGGCATCCTGCTCATCATCACACTCATTTGGTGCTTTGTTAAGAAGAGGTAAGGTAAAATTCACTAGAAGTCACTATATGGCTTCTTGTGAAGTGAATTTAAACCCAAGGTAACTGTGTAATTAACTGATACCTAACAAAGACTTGTTGACCCACTTGTGACTTAAACTAATGAAATAATACCATCAAAGTCTGCCATGTTATGTAAATGCCAAAATCCACACACGTCCCTATTATACAGCCAAACATTATTGAGACAGGGCCAGAAATATCAGCAAAATTATTTAAAGTTATTTTATCATACATATCTTGGTATATCTAGTTTGTTCTGAATACAAAAATGGCAAAGAAATAATTTACCTTTGGCTAGGAAATAATTTAACTTAATTTAATAACTTTTTTTAAAATTCCATATTACAATATCCTTTATATTCACCACATTTACATATTTGGCTAATATAAAGGATATTGTATTACGGGAAAAAATGTACAAAAAAAAGTCAATCTAAAATTTCAGTGTGATATATTTAATAGAGATGTGTTGAGCAAGGTACCTAACCCCTAACTGCTCCCCAGGCACTGTAGTATAGCTGCCCGCTGTTCTGGGTGTGTGTTCACTGCTTCAGATGGGTTAAATGCAGAGGATGAATTTCACTGTGCTTGAGTGTGCATGTGACAAATAAAGGCTTCTTCTTCTCCAAAATGAATGGAAAATGTAACACATACTGAACCTAATGTGTTTATTCTAAAGTACCTAATTAAGTCAATTTTCTTTATTGTCTCTTGAACAAAGTGCTGTATAAAGTGCAATATTTAAACAAGAACAAAACCAAAATTGAAAATATACGCATGAACAAAAAAGGCAAATGTCTCCACTCTTAATGTAAATAGTTGCTAAAAAATATTTGGATCCATTTTTGGATTTTGGTGCATCTTTAACCCTTTGTAGGAACAAAAACTAATACCTGTATCTAATAACCTTAACAACCTAAAATATTTTATGTCTTTTACTTGCAAAGATGATTTTAATGATGTGCACATATATCTTTTACAAAAAAAATCTATGTTTAAGGAACAAAATAAATAAAATGCCATAAGATGTATTAATTACTATAACACTTCTGTGCATCTCATACCGAACTTCTATTCATCATATGTGCAAAACTTATTAGCAAGTAAATATGAAGCGTCACCTTGAGAAGTGGTGAACTCACAGTAGTAGATACACAGTGGACAACATCGCTGTGACTTACACAGATCTTTCATGAAATCTTACGGACCATTAAGCTTAAAGTGGTGTCAAACACAGGCCTTTCCTGCTGAAACATTCATTACAAAAACGACTGACAAGTTGATGTATTTTTATATAAACTGGCTAGATGACATGAATTAGAGATGACTCACAAGTTATGGCTTTAACAAGTGGAGTACGGAGTAGTGCCAAGCATTTCATATATTTTATGCGTGAAATGTGTCTTTAGGTTAAAGACTGACCAAGAGAACAAAAAAGCTGATGGATGCAAGCCCTTGGAGGGAAAAGAGAAGAGCACAGGCGTGTAACTCAGTCTTTCCTACGCCACGTCTGAAGACCTGGGCAATAAAGTAACTTCAAAATTAAATCTTTGAAAAGTATACATGGAGCTGAATCTCTGGGAAGAACACCATAAATCTTTTATATTTGTGTTTCTGACCCTGATGTCCTGATGTAAGGGTTCAGGGCTGGGTGGTAGTGTGTGTGTGCATGCGTACGTACGTGCGTGCGTGCGTGTGTGTGTGAAAGAGAGAGAGAGCACGAATGACTTGACCTAAACATTCATGGATTGCTCTTGCTTGGTGAAATTTTCTTCTAGCCACATTCCAGCATGGATGTCCTCTCTTTGATGGATTTATTTTTTTTTTATAACGCTGCCAAAACCCCAAAAGCCAGCATAATTCTGAGTGGGGAGGCAATTCTGAGTGGGAAATGTTTCATGCATTATAGCCTATGTATAACTATGGGATTAAAGGAGTTTTCCTTCTCATTTCCTGCGTTCGCTCTCCGCAGCAATCACACATGCATAGACAGGAGTACTTTTCCAGCAGACAGTGCAGGTCAAGTGCAGATGTAAATGGTCTCAGCTTGATATGTCTTTCATCTGTGTGTGGCTTCCCCAGACCATGACATTTGTGTCTCCCCGTCCATCCAGACATAGGTAGTGGAAAAGCACAGCCACTGTCTGAGTACATTATGGTTGACTGTTAATCTGAGGCGGTGTGAGACGGGTAGTTAGGTCGGTTCCACCCTGTGTTTAGTATTGTGCAGCTCTGTCGATTAGAATAATGAAAGGGCACTATGCTTCATGCAAATAGAGCACAATTCATTCCCACTGAACGTGGCACAGAAATGCCTCATTGTTTCTTAGGCTGCACGTGGGTTCACCTTTGACCTCACTCTCCCAAGCCAATCACAAGACAAACTCCCATGCACTCCTATTGATCTTTCAAGAAAATTGCACCTCCAGTGCACTAAATGAAAGTTGGGCATGGCTTCCATAGGAAAGATGCAATACAGACTATAACTAGGAATAAGATACTTCAATTAATCCTGTAATTTAAATATTTATTTGCATTTTAATGCTAAATTCATGACAACTCACATGGTTTATATTATCATACTGTTCAAAATGTTGAAAAAAGTATTTCACAGTATTTTATATACATAGTGTAGCACTGACAAGTTTGCTACATGTTGGATTTGATGCAGATACCATCTGTCTTAACCCACTTCTCAAAATTCAGTATGCATTCCCTTCATTTAAATATTCCAGTTCCAGAGATTAAGCTTCCCTGAAAGTGTGTACAATATCAAAGTTACGGACTTGACAGAGAGTATGTATATTTTTGTGTGTGTAAATAACTTTACCAGTATTATAAATGCATTGTTAAGAGTGTGCTAAAATGTTGTTTCCACAATGGCTGCATTTGTTCTGTATGATGTTTAGGTTAAATACAGTTAGGTCCATAAATATTTGGACAGAGACAACATTTTTCTAATTTTGGTTCTGTACATTGCCACAATGAATTTTGAACAAAACAATTCAGATGCAGTTGAAGTTCAGACTTTCAGCTTTAATTCAGTGGGTTGAACAAAATGATTGCATAAAAATGTGAGGAACTAAAGCATTTTTTAAACACAATCCCTTGATTTCAGGGGCTCAAAAGTAATTGGACAAATTAAATAATTGTAAATAAAATGTTCATTTCTAATACTTGGTTGAAAACCTTTTGTTGGCAATGACTGCCTGAAGTCTTGAACTCATGGACATCACCAGACGCTGTGTTTCCTCCTTTTTAATGCTCTGCCAGGCCTTTACTGCAGCGGTTTTCAGTTGCTGTTTGTTTGTGGGCCTTTCTGTCTGAAGTTTAGTCTTTAACAAGTGAAATACATGCTCAATTGGGTTGAGATCAGGTGACTGACTTGGCCATTCAAGAATATTCCACTTCTTTGCTTTAATAAACTCCTGGGTTGCTTTGGCTCTATGTTTTGGGTCATTGTTCATCTGTATTATGAAACGCCGACCAATCAGTTTGGCTGGATTTGAGCACGCAGTATGTCTCTGAATACCTCAGAATTCATCCGGCTGCTTCTGTCCTGTGTCACATCATCAATAAACACTAGTGACCCAGTGCCACTAGCAGCCATGCATGCCCAAGCCATCACACTGCCTCCGCCGTGTTTTACAGATGATGTGGTATGCTTTGGCTCATGAGCTGTACCACACCTTTGCCATACTTTTTTCTTTCCATTCATTCTGGTAGAGGTTGATCTTGGTTTCATCTGTCCAAAGAATGTTCTTCCAGAACTGTGCTGGCTTTTTTAGATGATTTTTAGCAAAGTCCTATCTAGCCTTTTTATTCTTGAGGCTTATGAGTGGCTTGCACCGTGCAGTGAACCCTCTGTATTTACTTTCATGCAGTCTTCTCTTTATGGTAGATTTGGATATTGATACGCCTACTTCCTGGAGAGTGTTGTTCACTTGGTTGGCTGTTGTGAAGGGGTTTCTCTTCATCATGGAAATTATTCTGTGATCATCCACCACTGTTGTCTTCTGTGGGCATCCAGGTCTTTTTGCATTGATGAGTTCACCAGTGCTTTCTTTCTTTCTCAGGATGTACCAAACTGTAGATTTGCCACTCCTAATATTGTAGCAATTTCTCGGATGGGTTTTTTCTGTTTTCGCAGCTTAAGGATGGCTTGTTTCACCTGCATGGAGAGCTCCTTTGACCACATGTTTTCTTCACAGCAAAATCTTCCAAATGCAAGCACCACACCTCAAATCAACTCCAGGCCTTTTATCTGTTTAATTGAGAATGACATAACGAAGGAATTGCCCACACCTGCCCATGAAATAGCCTTTGAGTCAATTGTCCAATTACTTTTGGTCCCTTTAAAAACAGGGTTATACATGTTAAGGAGCTGAAACTCCTAAACCCTTCATCCAGTTTTAATGTGGATACCTTCAAATGAAAGCTGAAAGTCTGGACTTTATGTCCATGTCCATTATATAACTATAACTTGAATATGTTTCAGTAAACAGGTAAAAAAAGAAAATTTGTGTCAGTGTCCAAATATATATGGACCTAACTGTATATGGTGGAATTGTTATTACTGTATATTGTTTCAATGGACATGCTTATAATTTCAGGCCACTTTTGTTTAAAGAAAAATGGCATACTGAAATATTGGGGCAGCACGCATGGGTTTTTTTTATGTTACACAAATTTACATCTACTCAATTAGCAGGCTACTGTAGGCATTGTTACAAAACCAGGAAATGGATTTAACACAGCGTATAGCACACATTAAAGTTCTATTCAAAGCTGCATTTCAAATCATAAATGAAGCTGTGATTAAGACATGATGAGAACCTGATTTATAAAGACAGGGCACTGCAAAACAGTCCTTATCTGGTGTAAGACATTACGTACAATCCAGTGGCAAATTTAAAGGAGATTAAAAAAGCCACAAAAATATGAGTCCTGCATGTCACAGGAGATATATAAGCTGTGTTTAGAGTAGGACATCATGTCAGGTTCTTAGACCTGAGCATAAGCGTCAGAACATACTGATGTCACACTGTCTGTTAACTTCCATGTTGTTATTAATCACTGAACAATGGGGAGGCTAATGAAGGGCTGTCCTGCTCTCACGTACATCACTGGTGGCAGTCTTCCAATTTAAAGTATGCCTTTGTGTTTCATATAATGTAGTTCAGATGTCCTTGACTTTTAAGTGGATGGAAATGCCAGAAGTGTAAGATAAGCTTGAAAGGGCAAATAAAACTAAGGCTAAAGGACAAAAGACCTCGGAATACATGACTCTGTCCCGCAGTTATTCTTATCCAACCATTAGCCTAAAAACGAGGTTTTCAAATTCAGAATTAACAATTAAATTGATTTTACAGTGCGGGTGGGGAGCTGTTGACCTCGACTGGGGATATTGTCGGGCGGTGGAAGGAATACTTTGAGGATCTCCTCAATCCCACCGTCATGTCTTCCATAGAGGAGACGGAGGCTGATGACTCAGAGGTGGACTCCTCCATTACCCAAGCCGAAGTCACTGAGGTGGTTTGCAAGCTCCTCGGTGGCAAGGCACCGGGGGTGGATGAGATCTGCCCTGAGTATCTCAAGTCTCTGGATGTTGTGGGGCTGTCTTGGCTGACACGCCTCTGCAACATCGCGTGGCAGTCAGGGACAGTACTTCTGGAGTGGCAGATTGGGGTGGTGGTCCCTCTTTTTAAGAAAGGGGACCAGAGAGTGTGCTCCAATTATAGGGGAATCACACTTCTCAGCCTCCCAGGGAAGGTTTACTCCAGGGTACTGGAGAGGAGAATTCGACCAATAGTCGAACCTTGGATCCAGGAGGAACAATGCAGTTTTCGTCCTGGTCGCGGAACACTGGACCAGCTCTATACCCTTCATAGGGTGCTCAAGGGTTCATGGGAGTTTGCCCAACCAGTCCACATGTGCTTTGTGGATCTGGAGAAGGCATTCGACCGTGTCCCTCTTGGTATTCTGTGGGGGGTGCTTTGCAAAGGGCTGTCCGGTCCCTGTATGAACGGAGCAGGAGTCTGGTTCGCATTGCCTGCAGTAAGTCAGACATGTTCCCAGTGCATGTTGGACTCCAACAGGGCTGCCCTTTGTCACTGAATCTGTTCATAATTTTTATGGACAGAATTTTTAGGCGCAGCCAGGGGCTGGAAGGAATCCTATTTGGGAACCACAGGATTTCATCTCTGCTTTTTGCGGATGATGTTGTCCTGTTGGCTTCTTCAAACCAGGACCTTCAGCATGCACTGGGGCGGTTTGCAGCCGAGTGTGAAGCGGCTGGGATGAGAATCAGCAAGTCCAAGGCCATGGTTCTCGACCGGAAAAGGGTGGCTTGCCCTCTCCAGGTTGGTGGAGAAGTCCTGCCTCAAGTGGAGGAGTTTAAGTATCTCGGGATCTTGTTCACAAGTAAGGGAAGGATAGAGCATGAGGTCGACAGGCGGATCGGTGCAGCCTCCGCAGTGATGCGGTCACTTTACCGGTCCGTTGTGGTGAAGAAGGAGCTGAGCCAAAAGGCAAAGCTGTCGATTTACCGGTCGATCTACGTTCCAACTCTCACCTATGGTCATGAGCTTTGGGTAATGACCGAAAGAACAAGATCGCGGATACAAGCGGCCGAAATGAGTTTCCTTCGCAGGGTGGCTGGGCGCTCCCTTAGAGATAGGGTGAAAAGCACAGTCACTCGGGAGGAGCTCGGAGTAGAGCCGCTGCTCCTCCACATCGAGAGGAATCAGCTGAGGTGGCTCGGGCATCTCTTTTGGATGCCTCCTGGATGCCTCCCTGGGGAGGTGTTCCAGGCATGTCCCCCCCGGGAGGAGGCCCCAGGGAAGACCCAGGACACGCTGGAGGGACTACGTATGTCTCTCGGCTGGCCTGGGAACTCCTCGGTGTTCTTCCCGAGGAGCTGGCTGAGGTGTCTGGGGAAAGGGAAGTTTGGGCTTCCATGCTCAGACTGCTGCCTCCGCAACCCGGCCCCGGATAAGCGGATGAAGACGAGACAATTAAATTGATAAGTTGTTGAGTTGGTTTTAGGGCAACCGCCATTCCATCAACAGTTTTTTGAGAGGGTAAGAAACTTACACAAACAGGATGATCTGCCAAAATCAAAATGATGACAAACAGTGTTGTTTTTGTTAACAATGACGATGACGAAATGATTTCGTTAATGCACCTTTTTTTCATGACTAAAACAAGACAGTGACGAGCTAAACATAACTCTTTGATCACTGCAATGGAAATGTCTAATAAACACTTCAGAACGCTTAGCAGTTGTCTTTTCAGTCATTTATTATGGTAGATCATATAAACAGATATATAAAATAGGAAAGGAAAGAGAAAAATAGAAGAAGACACCACTTCTGATGATGCGAGAGTACGCGCACTCTGAGTTGTGTTTTAGTGGCTGTTATCTATTATTCTCTAAAGGCATTCGCTTACTGCTTGCATCTTCATGTGATTGGCTCAAGATTTTCTATGAAGCTTTGTTAAAGCGTGCACCTGGCATGCTCTGGTATGTGCAGGCGGATGCGTAGTTATGGAGAACTCAGGCACCCTGCTTATCACCAGCCAAGGCCACAGAAAGGCGACTACAACATGGGAAAAACATCTTTCTCAGTACACTAAGCTACTTTAACTCAACATACAGAAACACAGAGAATAATAATGTTCGTCCATTAAATTTCCCTCACATCACGAAAATACGACGAGACGTATCTGTTGTTTTCGTTGATGAGACGAGACGAAAATGCTAGTGGGTTGGCTATAGGACTATCAAAATGCATGGCGTTTCCTCCAATGGTGCGTGCAATCTGTCTGCCAAATGCTGAAAATATCAGCAATGCACCTGCATCCTGTCCTTGTTTGGTCACGCCCATCACCAGGCATGTCCGGGCACAGTGCACACCGGGGCAGCCACACACAGTTCGTGGACCATGGCGGCGGCAACGCCAGCACAAGGGCTTGGTGGGCGGAAAAGACATGATGATTTATGGACATACTTTACACATAATCCAGCAGAAAATAAAACGGAATGCCTTGTAGTGGGAGACAGAGATACACGCTGTGGCTATAAACTACGTGGCAAGAATACGACCAACCTCAAGAGGCATCTAAAGGCTCACCATGCTGCTATTTCTGCGACGGTAAGTTAACGTTATAAGAAGTCCTTAACAGATAATGTATATGTTTACTAGCTTTGGTTAGTGTCACTCAACAATCGGTCTGTGATGAATTTCCGATGAAGTTTTCCAAAACACCGTGACCTGGCGAAAATGAATGGGACTGCTAGCTTCATGCTAAAGTTGGCTTGGTTAAGCTAACTTAAATTCAGTTAACATGTCATGAGTAAAACTTGTCCTGCAGGGATTTTTGGTGGGACAGCAACTGAATGCTTTGTCATATATTGACCCATATTTGAGTTACTGTGAAACGTGCGGGGGGAAATGTAGCTTTTCAGCCCTGTTGCTGTGCCTTAATATGTCTAAATGAGCAGCAGCACACCTGGCTACTCTAACGTTAGCAGCATGTTTAGCCATCATATTTACATTAACGGACAGCGTGGTCGTCTTCTAGTTGTGTGTTCATCATGACATGTTTGTGCCCTATCAGCGCATTGTGACATGTTAAATGGAGGCAGAAACACGAGTCTGTGAACAATGGAGTATACACACTAGACAGCGTTTATGTAGAGAGTATACACACTAGACAGCGTTTATGTAGAGAGTATACACACTAGACAGCGTTTATGTAGAGTATACACACTAGACAGCGTTTATGTAGAGCATGCACACTAGACAGCGTTTATGTAGAGCATGCACAATAGACAGCGTTTATGTGTAGAGCATGCACAATAGACAGCGTTTATGTAGAGAGCATGCACACTAGACAGCGTTTATGTAGAGCATGCACACTAGACAGCGTTTATAGAGCATGCACACTAGACAGCGTTTATGTAGAGAGCATGCACACTAGACAGCGTTTATGTAGAGAGCATGCACACTAGACAGCGTTTATGTAGAGAGCATGCACACTAGACAGCGTTTATGTAGAGAGCATGCACACTAGACAGCGTTTATGTAGAGAGCATGCACACTAGACAGCGTTTATGTAGAGCATGCACGCTAGACAGCGTTTATGTAGAGAGCATGCACGCTAGACAGCGTTTATGTAGAGAGCATGCACACTAGACAGCGTTTATGTAGAGCATGCACGCTAGACAGCGTTTATGTAGAGAGCATGCACACTAGACAGCGTTTATGTAGAGAGCATGCACACTAGACAGCGTTTATATAGAGTATGTTATGCACAACCTGTCAACCTCAATTACAATTTCCTATCTCTGTATTGGCCTAATTTAATGTTTTAAAGTTATTATTTTTTCGACTAAAATGAATGACTAAAACTGGACTAAAACCCTTTTAGTTTTCGTCGACTAAAACTAGACCAAAACTATCAAGGATAGAATTGACTAAAATGTGACTAAAACTGATAAGCATTTCGTCCAAAAGACTAAGACTAAAACTAAATCAAAAATGGCTGCCAAAAACAACACTGATGACAAAGGAACGTAAAAGTTTGAAACATTAGTAAAACTTATCGTGATCCATGCTAAATTAATATTGATCATGTGAAAATTACACTTCTCAGACCCACAAGGTTTGCAAAGGATGCAGAAATAGTGGACATAACTGAGATGTATATATGAATTCAAATAGCCTCCTCTGTTCAGCCAAAATGAGGTCTTGAAGTTTCGAAGATTACTGTGTCAGATGTGTGTATTTAAATAATAATAATAATAAAATAATAATAATCCATCCATTATCCATAACCACTTATCCTGTGCAGGGTTGCAGGCGGGCTGGAGCCTATCCCAGCTGACTATGGGCGAGAGGCGGGGTACACCCTGGACAAGTCACCAGGTTATCACAGGGCTGACACATAGAAACAAACAATTCACACTCACATTCACACTCACATTCACACCTATGGTCAATTTAGAGCCACCAGTTAACCTAACCTGCATGTCTTTGGACTGTGGAGGAAACCGGAGCACCCGGAGGAAACCCATGCAGACACGGGGAGAACATGCAAACTCCACACAGAAAAGCCCCTGTCGGCCACTGGGCTCAAATCCAGAACCTTCTTGCTGTGAGGCGACAGTGCTAATGTTTCATTGAGCTCTTGCCTGCTGAGGGGAAAAAGTACTGTCTAGTGATTGTCGATATGTTCTTTCAGTGGATAGAGGCTTTTCCAACCTCCAGACAAGAGCAGGTGTAGTAGCAAAGGCCCTGCTGACTGAAATCATTCCATGTTGGGGTGTCCCAAAGAAAATTATCAGTGATAATGGTACCTCGTTTGTTAATCATGCATTGAAACAAGTAAGTGAGGTGATGAGCTTTGACTTAAGACACCATTGTGCCTATCACCCGGCAAGTGCCGGTGCAGTAGAGAGAGAGAATAGCACATTGAAGAATAAACTGGCCAAATACTGTGAAGATATGTACCTGAATTGGGTGAAGGCCCTCCCTATTGTGTTTTCTTTCATATGAGAATGCTTGTGAGAAAAAAAAAAACAATCTCAGCCCCTTTGAAATTCTGTTTGGCAGGCCACCCAGTACTGGCATGGGCTCAGGGCCTAAAACCACAAACCCTGTGTTATGTATAGATGAAATATTGTGTTATTGTATGGATCTCTTTTTTTTATTTTTGCTCTCACTATCACTCACAAGTAGGTGAAGGACGCATGTCCAGACCGCTTCGTGATTTGAAGCCTGGTGATTGGATTGCGGTGAAGGACCTGAGGAGGATTGCAGTGGTTGAGACCATATCAGGTGCTGCTGATGACAGAAACAACTGTTAAGGTTGGGGGGAAGAACCACTTGGATTCATGCCTCACACTGCAAGTGCATACCATTGCCAGGAGAAACAGAGGAGAACGAAGAGAAACTATCAGAGACAAAGGAGGAAAAGAACAGTGAGTAGGTGAGGCTAGTGGGGTGTCACAGAGTTTCGGTGAGGTGGGAAGAGTGCGAAAGGGTTTATCTGCACTCAGAGCACCAAAATACGTCAAAAAGAGTGAAGTGTTCCCCCCTAACAGCACCTATCAGTGTTTCCCTATTTGGTGCTGCAATATTGATCACCCATCACCTGGCTGTAGAGACTGCAAAGAATTGATCAATTAGTGATTCATGCTGGATATGCCACTAATTGCATTCAAACTGGGCCAATGTGCTGCTAAATGATGAGATGGCTGGAGAGCTCAACAAGGACAGAACTAAGTGTTGGGTGGGTGAAAGTATGCGATTAGTCCTCTTTATAGGACAACTACTTCATAATACAAACATGCCTAAGGGTATACATCAAACAGCAGATGGCCTAATCCCCAGCTGTTCTAGACCTCCTGAACCAGTGCAACACATGGTTTTGTATCTAGTTCTACATGCTCAAGGAGACACGTGTGTATGTTCTGACGGCTCAACACCTCTTAATGTCTGAATGTAAAGCATAACATAATGCTCCCAGAATGACGCAAGGTGCCGCATCGGCTCTGCTAATTCCAGCATCACTATAAACAAGGCAAAGTTGAGCATGGCTTCCTACCCACTGATTATGTGGGTTTGTGATTCGCATGCATATTCAAGAATTCCAACAGATTGGAACTGGAATGGGTGTTGTTACCCATCCATGGTGTTCCCTGGCCTAATGATTGGTCAAGATAACCATTTCAAAAGAAAGTTCACCATATGATGAGAAGATCAACACCCACTAGATATAATGGGTATGTCCTTGCTGACCCCTGGACATCACTTGGAGCGAATGTGGGGTGGTCACTGTTCCTGGGAGGAGGAACAACAGCAGCATTAAACAAGATCAACAGGCTGGCATGGCAGCTACTAAGACAACTATTAGAGCATCTCCTCCATCCTTGCTCATATGCGAGGAGCAGTGACAGCCCTACTGCCTAACAACGATTCCTGGTGCTTATGGTTTCTCCAATGGGGTAATGGATGGGGACATTGGTTATTGACCATACTCACGCTGGTAATGTGTGTACTGTTCTTGATGTGTCCGATTGTACCGTGTGTTCTACGATGCTTGAGAGATACAATGATGAAAATGGTGCATGCAGTCATGAAAAATAACCAGCTGGTGAAGATGTATCCAGAGGGGCTCATGGACTGGCCTCAGAGGCCGTATGAGAGTTATAACCCCCCTTTCTTGAATGTGGACGATTATGAACTATATATATTTTTGCTTATGCTTATTGCTGGCTGAAGAAATAACATGATAGTTATGTTTGATTTATATAATGTGAATCTGCTTATCTGTTAATTTGCTATTTGTGTAGAGATGCCTATGTCTCACAAAAACAGCAGTATAATTGTTTCTATTTTCCCTGTAAATGATGTGCCCATTGGAAAAACCTGTATAGGAGGGACAGGAGACAGAAAATTGTATTAGGGAAAGTCTTTTGCTTTATTATAGTTATCAAAGAATTGATAAAAGGGGACATTTGTACAGGAAAATGTAATTTTTAGACAATTCTTATGACTTTTGTGATCTTTAGAAAGCTTCAGAGACACTGCATGGGGGAAGTGTAATTTTTCCAGAATCTGTGCCTCTCAGATTCTTAGAAGGTCAGACACTGTGTCTCATGTTTATATAAGATGAAGAATGTAGTCTTGTGTCACACTGTTTTATTTTGCAAGGTTATTGTAAACATGTGTACATGTGAAGATAGCGAGGTAGTGATAGAGAGGATACCAAGGTTGAACACCCTGAGATTAGGAAGATATCTGATATGCAAGTTATGCTATTGTTATTTTGGCAAGTATAAAACAGGGTCTATGGAAATGGAGAATACTTATCTGGGTTCGGAGAAGTCCTCTTGCAAGAAGTACTATAATAAACTTATATTCTGTCTGTTTCTTCCTGAAAGCCTGGGGTCTTATTAAGCTTTTCCACCACAGCTAACCACTATACTACTGTGCCACCAATAATAATAATATTTCATCTCATCTCATTTTCTTCCACTTATCCAGGGCCGGGTCGCGGAGGCAGCAGTCTGAGCATGGAAGCCAAAAACTTCCCTCCCCCCCAGACACCTCGCCCAGCTCCTCGGGAAGAACACCGAGGCGTTCCCAGGCCAGCCGAGAGACATAGTCCCTCCAGCGTGTCCTGGGTCTTCACCGGGGCCTCCTCCCAGGGGGACATGCCTGGAACACCTCCCCAGGGAGGCGTCCAGGAGGCATCCGAAAGAGATGCCCGAGCCACCTTAGCCGATTCCTCTCAATGTGGAGGAGCAGCGGCTCTACTCCGAGCTCCTCCCGAGTGACTGTGCTTCTCACCCTATCTCTAAGGGAGCGCCCAGCCACCCTGCGAAGGAAACTCATTTCGGCCGCTTGTATCAGCGATCTTGTTTTTTCAGTCATTACCCAAAGCTCATGACCATAGGTGAGAGTCGGAATGTAGATTGACCAGTAAATCGAGAGCTTTGCCTTTTAGCTCAGCTCCTTCTTCACCATGATGGACCGGTAAAGCGACCGCATCACTGCGGAGGCTGCACCGATCTGCCTGTTGATCTCACGCTCCATCCTCCCCTCACTCGTGAACAAGATCCCGAGATACTTAAACTCCTTCGCTTGAGGCAGGACTTCTCCACCAACCTGAAGAGGGCAAGCCACCCTTTTCCAGTTGAGAACCATGGCCTCTGACTTAGAGGTGCTGATTCTCATCCCAGCCACTTCACACTTGACTGCAAACCTCCCCAGTGCATGCTGAAGGTCCTGGTTTGAAGAAGCCAACAGGACAACATCATCCGCAAAAAGCAGAGATGAAATCCTGTGGTTCCCAAACAGGATTCCCTCCGGCCCCTGGCTGCACCTAGAAATTCTGTCCATAAAAATTATGAACAGAACCGGTGACAAAGGGCAGCCCTGCTGGAGTCCAACATGCACTGGGAACAGGTCTGACTTACTGCCGGCAATGTGAACCAGACTCCTGCTCCATTCGTTCAGGGACCGGACAGCCCTTAGCAAAGTGCCCTGAACCCCATACTCCCGAAGCACCCCCTACAGGATACCACAAGGGACACAGTCGAATGCCTTCTCCAGATCCACAAAGCACATGTGGACTGGTTGGGTGAACTCTCATGAACCCTCGAGCACCCTATGAAGAGCTGGTCCAGTGTTCCATGACCAGGACGAAAACCGCATTGTTCCTCCTGGATCCGAGGTTCGACTATTGGTCGAATTCTCCTCTCCAGTACCCTGGAGTAAACCTTCCCTGGGAGGCTGAGAAGTGTGATTCCCCTATAATTGGAGCACACTCTCCGGTCCCCTTTCTTAAAAAGAAGGACCACCACCCCAGTCTGCCACTCCAGAGGCACTGTCCCCAACTGCCACGCGATGTTGCAGAGGCGTGTCAGCCAAGACAGCCCCACAACATCCAGAGACTTGAGATACTCAGGTCGGATTTCATCCACCCCCAGTGCCTTGCCACCGAGGAGCTTGCAAACCACCTCAGTGACTTCGGCTTGCGTAATGGACGAGTCCACCTCTGAGTCATCAGCCTCCGCTTCCTCAATGGAAGACGTGACGTGGGATTGAGGAGATCCTCAAAGTATTCCTTCCACCGCTTGACAATATCCCCAGTCGAGGTCAACAGCTCCCCACCCTCACTGTAAACAGTGTTGGCAGAGTACTGCTTCCCCCTCCTGAGGCGCCGGACAGTTTGCCAGAATTTCCTCGAGGCCAACCGATAGTCCTCCTCCATGGCCTCACCGAACTCCTCCCAGTTCCGAGTTTTTGCCTCCGCAACTGCTCGAGCTGCGGCACGCCTGGCCTGCTGATACCCATCAGCTGCCTCAGGAGTCCTGGAGGCCAACATAGCCTGATAGGACTCCTTCTTCAGCTTGACGGCATCCCTTACTTCCGGTGTCCACCACCGGGTTCGGGGATTGCCGCCACGACAGGCACCGGAGACCTTGCGGCCACAGCTCCGAACAGCCGCGTTGACAATGGAGGCAGAGAACATGGCCCACTCAGACTCAATGTCCCCCACCTCCCTCGGAAGCTGGGAGAAGCTCTCCCAGAGGTGGGAGTTAAAGACCTCCCCGACAGAGTGCTCGGCCAGACGTTCCTAGCAGACCCTCACCATACGTTTGGGCCTGCCAGGTCTGTCCGGCTTCCTCCTCTGCCAGTGGATCCAACACACCACCAGGTGGTGATCAATTGACAGCTCAGCCCCCTGTTCACCTAAGTGTCCAAGACATAGGGCCGGAGATCAGATGAAATGACAACAATGTCGATCATCGACCTCCGACCTAAGGTGTCCTGGTGCCACGTGCACTTATGGACACCCCTATGCTCGAACATGGTGTTTGTTATGGACAAACCGTGACTAGCACAGAAGTCCAATAACAAAGCACCACTCGGGTTCAGATCGGGGAGGCCAGGCCTCGACGACCAGATAATGCTACTACTAATAATAATAATAATCAGAAACACTGTACATACTCAGTAAAATGAAACACTGACACATTAAAGGGGCTCTCTCTTCCCAGAAGCCTCTGCAGAGAGTCGCCATTTTTGCATCCATATATATTCCACTTTTGCAAAACAATCTAAAATAATCTGGTGATATCTTAAACCATATATCACATATCACTGTAACATGAAGTTGAAGATATTTTGTCAAATAGTTATATTTTAAATTCTTTTGACTGATCCGTTCCGTATTTGTATGGTTATTCCATTGTAATGGACCTGAACCAGCCTCTGCTAATACTGTATTAGAGCACTTCTGTGGGAAATGGGAGGGATCCATTTAGACTTCAGCCTTAAAAGTTACAATTGCACAATTACAAGTTATGACTTCACTAATTTCATGTTTTATGAACACAAAAAATTGTATGATTATCTAGTTCAATTATTTAGTTCAAGCTATCTAGCTTTTGCGAGTCCAACTTGGAGCAGCAAACTCAGCTTTGAGGTCACTGTATCCTCTATGGAAAGACCGCGCCTTGAATGAACATATAAAGCTGAAGCTTTTAAAAATGCTTGTATGGCCAGTAGCACTCTATGGTTGCAAATCATGGAGTACTAAAACAGATGATATAAGAAGAATGAATGTGTTCGAAATGGATTGCTATAGATGCGCTCTCAGGATAAGATGGACAGAACACAGAACAAATGAATCAGTTCTGGAAGACATGGACACACAAAGAACTTTATTTGAAACCATCAAGAGAAGGAAACTGCAGTATTTTGGCCATATGATCAGAGCCCAGAACCTGTGCACGTACATCTTTGAGGGAAGAATTAATGGAAAGCGATCCAGAGGAAGACAGCGAAAAAGATGGGGTGACGACATCAAAGAATGGACAAGAAGGTCACTTGCGCATTGTACAGCCCTGGCGCATGATCAAGGAACATGGAAGGAGATAGTGCAGCAGTTCGGAGTCCTTGACCCTCAAACCTGAGGATGGGAAAATGAATGGATGGATGGAATTAATTATCTCATCTCATTATCTCTAGCCGCTTTATCCTTCTACAGGGTCAAAGGCAAGCTGGACCCTATCCCAGCTGACTACGGGCGAGAGGCGGGGTACACCCTGGACAAGTCACCAGGTCATCACAGGGCCGACACATAGACACAGACAACCATTCACACTCACATTCACACCTACGGTCAATTTAGAGTCACCAGTTAACCTAACCTGCATGTCCTTGGACTGTGGGGGAAACCGGAGCACCCGGAGGAAACCCACGCGGACACGGGGAGAACATGCAAACTCCGCACAGAAAGGCCCTCGCCGGCCACGGGGCTCAAACCCAGGACCTTCTTGCTGTGAGGCGACAGCGCTAACCACTACACCACCGTGCCACCCTGGAATTAATTAAAAAAACAATTTTAAAAACGTGTCTTTAACAAAGACATGTGACACGACTTGAAGAAGCACGTTACAAGCTTTTTTTTTTGTCTCATTTGGGGCTACAGGGGTGGCACGGTGGTGTAGTGGTTAGCGCTGTCGCCTCACAGCAAGAAGGTCCGGGTTCGAGCCCCGTGGCCGGCGAGGGCCTTTCTGTGGGGAGTTTGCATGTTGTCCGCGTGGGTTTCCTCCAGGTGCTCCGGTTTCCCCCACAGTCCAAAGACATGCAGGTTAGGTTAACTGGTGACTCTAAATTGACCGTAGGTGTGAATGGTTGTCTGTGTCTATGTGTCAGCCCTGTGATGACCTGGTGACTTGTCCAGGGTGTACCCCGCCTCTCGCCCGTAGTCAGCTGGGATAGGCTCCAGCTTGCCTGCGACCCTGTAGAACAGGATAAAGCGGCTCCAGATAATGAGATGAGATGAGATGAGATGGGGCTACAGGCTTCCTGGCCTTTTGGCTGAGATCAAGTGTAGTATCTGTTCTTATCAGTTTAACATCTGATATGTCCTCTAAATGAGGATGTTATATTAAACAGATTTTTAGAGCAGGGAGCTGGAATAGGAGCTTGTTCCCTCCGCTCCACGTATTAACCTGGTATTGCAGTACTTCCAGGAATGGTCTCTGCCTTCCATCCAAGACACTGCAGTTGAATGCTGTCTGACCAGGGCTCAGAACATTATAAAATACCTCACCCATCCGTATCACGGATTGTTCTCCCTGCTGCTCCCTGCTTCTGTAACAGTTTCTTCCCCCAAGCCATCAGACTCCTGAACTCTAAATAATCCCCTTTCATTTCTCTGGACAAGAACCTCACAATCTGGAATATGTGCAGTATCCTACATGCTGCTATAAATCCTTTATTGTGCAATATATTTAAATATATGTAGAATAGTTGGTATATTTTATCCAAGGTTTTTTTTTAATTTAAAGTATCTAATCGTAAAATTTGATATTTTGTTTACTGGAATATGTGCAGTAGTTAAATGCAGCAGTTATATTGACGTAAGCCAGCAGAACAAAATTTCGTTCAAATGTGCATTCTGAATAGACAGGTGAATGACAATAAAGTTATCTATCTATCTATAGCTCCATAGGTCCCATTCATTCTGGATTATCTCGTGAGCGTCCCTACACAGCCATAAGTTCTGAGACTGGGAGTTTACGCTCCCCGTTTACGCTTGTCGTCATCGTATTATTATTATTATTATTATTATACGGGCAGCATGGTGGTGTAGTGGTTAGCACTGTCGCCTCACAGCAAGAAGGTTCTGGGTTTGAGCCCCGTGGCTGGTGAGGGCCTTTCTGTGCGGAGTTTGCATGCTCTCCCCGTGTCCGCATGGGTTTCCTCCGGGTGCTCCGGTTTCCCCCACAGTCCAAAGACATGCGGGTTAGGTTAACTGGTGACTCTAAATTGACCGCAGGTGTGAATGTGAGCGTGAATGATTGTTTGCCTCTCTGTGTCGGCCCTGTGATGATCTGGCGACTTGTCCAGGGTGTACCCTACTTCTCACCCATAGTCAGCTGGGATAGGCTCCAGCTTGCCTGCAACCCTGTAAAACAGGATAAGCGGTTACAGATAATGGATGGGGCGGCACGGTGGTGTAGTGGTTAGCGCTGTCGCCTCACAGCAAGAAGGTCCTGGGTTCGAGCCCCGGGGCCGGCAAGGGCCTTTCTGTGTGGAGTTTGCATGTTCTCCCCGTGTCCGCGTGGGTTTCCTCCGGGTGCTCCGGTTTCCCCCACAGTCCAAAGACATGCACGTTAGGTTAACTGGTGACTCTAAATTGACCGTAGGTGTGAATGTGAGTGTGAATGGTTGTCTGTGTCTATGTGTCAGCCCTGTGATGACCTGGCGACTTGTCCAGGGTGTACCCCGCCTTTCGCCCGTAGTCAGCTGGGATAGGCTCCAGCTTGCCTGTGACCCTGTAGAAGGATAAAGCGGCTAGAGATAATGAGATGAGATGAGATGAGATAATGGATGGATTATTATTATACATTCGTTTACGTCTCCTTGCTTTTATTTTGAAATGCTCGGGCTCCTTTTGATGACATCATCACCGCTAGAAGGCGCATCGGTTCCTGGGTTCTTTGCACTGAGTTCTATATAAAATCTGGAGCACTCATGGCGCCAGCTGGCCGCCATTTTACCACTCCCATCGCGTGTATTTGGCTTGTGTGTTAAACCGTAGCCGATCAAATTTGCCTCAAGAAAAGTATCTCCTGACTTTTTCTCCCTTTCATTACCTCTTATTTTCTCAACTTTACCCCATTCCTTACATATCCTTATAGCGCTCCCCTTCACTGTGATTGTTTTTTTCCCTTTTCCAGTTCAGTCTCTGATCATTTTTTAATGGCTCTTTTTTACTACTATAATTATTTTTATGGAAATTATTTCAGTTTTTCTCTTATACAGTGTACCTTCCTCTTTCATATAATTTCGTTTTCCTTATCCATATATCCATCCATCCATTATCTGTAGCCGCTTATCCTGTTCTACAGGGTCGCAGGCAAGCTGGAGCCTATCCCAGCTGACTACGGGCGAGAGGCGGGGTACACCCTGGACAAGTCGCCAGGTCATCACAGGGCTGACACATAGACACAGACAATAAAGGGCAGCACAGTGGTGTAGTGGTTAGCGCTGTCGCCTCACAGCAAGAAGGTCCGGGTTCGAGCCCAGCGCCGGCCTTTCTGTGTGGAGTTTGCATGTTCTCCCCGTCTCCGCGTGGGTTTCCTCCGGGTGTTCCGGTTTCCCCCACAGTCCAAAGACATGCAGGTTAGGTTAACTGGTGACTCTAAATTGAGCGTAGGTGTGAATGTGAGTGTGAATGGTTGTCTGTGTCTATGTGTCAGCCCTGTGATGACCTGGCGACTTGTCCAGGGTGTACCCCGCCTTTCGCCCGTAGTCAGCTGGGATAGGCTCCAGCTTGCCTGCGACCCTGTAGAACAGGATAAGCAGCTACAGATAATGGATGGATGGATGGATGGATATTTTTTTTCTTCTAATTTTTCTCACCAACTACATAAATAACTTGTCCAATTTTGTGTAACTTCTAATAGTCTAAATGACAGTTCCGCTCCGCCATGGGAGTGGTAAGATGGCGGCCAGCTTGCTTCACTCTGACGAGCCTATGAGCGCTCCAGATTTTATATACAGCTCAGTGGTTCTTTGTCGTAGTTAATAATAAACAAATAAACCTTAGAGCTCATCACTTCCTAATGGAGTGTCAGTATCTTGTAGCCACGTTACTAACATTAAACCGTGCATGTCTTACTACAGTGCGAGAGAAAGAAGAAGAAGAACCCCAAATAATAAATGGGCTCTGCAGGATTCTGTAGCTGTCTCATCAGTAAATCACTGACTCACTCATCATAGTGGAGAGTCTCAGGTTTCTGATTACTGCTAGACTAGTAATAAAATTATTGGGTGCTTTTGAAGAACCGATTTAACCCGTTTATAATTATCACGATTAGAAAATCGTCGTCTGTTCAGTGATTTGAACGAGTTTGTTTTTAATCATGTTTCACCGGCCGGTGTTTAAAAACAGACGGACTCTTCTGGAGCGGGCAGAAAAGTTTATTTCTGATGTGTATTTCACCGACTGCAATCTAAGGGGAAGGTGTGCTGAACTGTTATGTCTAGTTTTGTTTTGTTATGGCTGCAATGCTGTAAAGTTCACCATGTGTTCTGAATGACAGCAGGCTGTGGGCACATAAAATGTTATATTTATTGGTTATGAAATGCATGAAACAAAAGACTACTTTTCAAATAATTAAAAAAATAGATTTTTAAAAATCTAAATTCTGAACAATGTTTGATTTTAGAGTGTATTTTTTTTTTCTTCTTTTGGCTGCTCCTGATTAGGGGTCACCACAGCGGATCTTTCGTCTCCATTGCTCCCTGTCCTCCACATCCTTCTCTACCAGTTTCATGTCCTCTCTCACCACATCCATGTATCTCCTCTTTGGCCTTCCTCGTTTTCGTGTGCCTGGCAGCTCCATCCTCAACATTCTCCTTCCAACATGCTCTGCATCTCTTCTCAGGATGTGTCCATACCATTTCAGTCTCATCTCTCTTAGCTTCATTCCCAAGCTTTCCACATGTGCTGTCCTTCTGATGTGCTCGTTCCTTATCCTGTCCAACCTCCCATCGCAAACCTTAACATCCTCAACTCCGCCACCTCCTGTCTCTTCGTTAAGGGTACGGTCTCCAATCCGTACATCACAGCTGGTCTCACTACTGTCTCATACATCTTACCTTTCACTTTTGCTGGGACTTTCCGATCACAAATGACTCCCGAAATCCTTCTCCAACTGCTCCTCTTTCTCACCTCACTATCGCAGCCCCCATTTTCCTGCACAGTTGACCCCAGGTACTTGAATTCACCAACTTTCTTTACGTCTGCTCCTTGCATCTTCACTACACTCTCATCCCCATTCTCATTGATGCACATGTATTCTGTTTTGCTACTGCTCACCTTCATTCCTCTTCATTCCAATGCATCCCTCCATCTCTCCAAACCCAGCTCAGCCTCCTTTCTACTTTCACCACATATCACAATATCATCCGCAAACATCATGTTCCATGTTGACTCTTGCCTCACTTCATCCGTCAAGCTATCCATCACTATGGCAAACAACTTTCTTGTTTGCCATAGTGATGCTTGACGGAAGCAGATTCATCAAAGCAGGTTCTTGATGAAGTCCCACCTTCACCTTGAACCATTCAGTTGTTCCAACTGCACACCTCACTGCTGTTTCACTGTTCTCATATATGTCTTGCACCACTCTAATATACTTCTCATTCACTCCACTCTTTTCTCTTTTTTTATCTATTTTAATAGTCATTATATATAGTGTATTATCTATATAAATATTTATATATATTGTTTTTCCTTATATATATATATATATATATATATATAGTAATCTTTCTCTGTTTTTACAAGTAAGGTGAGAGAAACGGCATTTCGATTCTCCTATATGTCCTGGATATATAGTGAATTGGCAATAAAAAATCTTTGACTCTTGAATTGAATTTGAATGAATCTTAAGAGTGCTCTATGAGGGACTCTGCCCTTCTGACATCTCATGTGATTTTATTCATTTACAGCAGTGACACCAGTAAAAGTTTATGACTTTCCTTTCAGACTTTATGGAGAAACATGTCCGCTTGAGTCTCTCTCAGTGTTTCAGACTGCAAAACGTATCCCGTACTCAGAAGCAGTTCAGCAAAACTTTCAGCCTTGCAAAGTTGGTGATGCATTTGGACCGACGTAAGGTTGCCCTGCTCTTAAGGTTTTTGTTTTTTTTTAATGTGGCACCAAAATGAGAGAACCTTTAAAATGGTACTATTATTATTGTGACAGGTGGTGGACTTGCTGGTTCAAAATTGTCCTAAAAATTCCAGATGAGTGGAAAGGGAAGGAGGTTCATCTTAGATGGGAGAGTGATGGAGAAGGAATGGTATGGCGAGACCAAGAACCAGTCCAGGTAAATGATTTTGGAATAAGCATGATGAGCAATAATAGTTATTATTTTGTCCGATTATTTTTGCATCATACCTCTTTTGTTAGGGTTTGACCAAAGAAGGTGAAAAAACAAGCTACATCCTGACTGAGTGCCTGAAACAAAATGAACCACACAGGTTAGTGATGAGCCTGATGAAGAAATATCAAGAAGTGCTCGGAGTAAAATTAAAATTTTGGAAGCATAAATTACAAATGGCCAGCCTGCAACATCACCCTCCGTACCTCCACCGCTTTGTCTCTCTCACTCTCAGATTGTGCCTGTTCCTTGCATCCATCAGCCTAGATCACTGATGTCAGACCTGGTAGCATAGGGTTTTTTTTATTTATTCTTGCCCTCATCAGTCTAAATTTTCATGAATGTGTTCCAGCATGACCCTGTATGTGGAATTAGCATGTAATGGATTGTTCGGGGCTGGACAGGGTTCCATGATAGCTGCCCCTGACCCAAACAGGAAGTACACTCTTCATAAGGCTGAACTTGTTGTTTTTAATCAAGCTGTGCAGGAGCTTCTCATTGACTTTGAAATGCTTGTGGACATTGTTAAGGTAAGAGACACTATTCAAATATCATGTCATATTGACTAGATAACAGTTCAAATATTTGAATTGACTTTACATAAAAAGTATAGCATTTGGCTTATATTCTTGGTCCTGTTTTGACTTTAACTCAGGTGCTAGGTGAAGGAGACCAACGTGGATATCAGGCTTTGTTTACAGCAAATGAGATGGTAAATCTATGTGACCCAGCCAATCCCAGCACTTTCTCTTCAGCCCACAACCTGGCTCAAAATTTCTTTAACCAGAGGAATGGACAAAGCCAACACATTGTGCATGCCATGGGCCACTGTCACATTGACACAGGTTTTAAATTTTACTTCATCATACCTTAATAAGTGGTGATGCTGCAATTCATATTTGATGTTGCTGGTGTTTTCTTTTCCCAGCTTGGCTGTGGCCATACGAAGAGACCATCAGAAAATGTGCACGCAGCTGGGTCACAGCAGTTTGCTTGATGGAGAAGAACCCAGATTTTCTCTTTACTTGCTCCCAGGTAATTAAACATCTCCTCTGCTTCACAACTTTATTACACAGTACATACAGTACCAGTCAAAAGTTTGGACAAACCTTCAAATTCAGTGGTTTTTCTTTATTTTTATTCATTAAAAGTCACTTCATGTCTTAAAGTAATGATGGATGTTGTTTCTCTTTACTTAGATGAGCGGTTCTTGACATAACATGGATTACTACAGTACAGTTGTGGAATAGGGCTGTTTACTGTATTTTTATTATTTACTGTTTGATCTCAAATGAATTAAGATAGCAAGAAATTGCACTAATTAACTTTTGATGAGGCACCTGTTAATTGAAAAGCATTCCAGGTGACTACCTCATGAAGCTGGTTAAGATAATGCCAATAGTGTGCAAAGCGTAATCAAGGTAAACGGTGACTACTTTTGAAGAATCTAAAATATGAAACATGTTTTTAACACTTTTGTTTACCATATAATTCCAAATGTAGTTTGTTATTTCATAGTTTTGATGTCTTCAGTATTGTTCTACAATGTAGAAAATAGTCAAAATATAGAAAATCATATGAACGAGTAGGTGTGTCCAAACTTTTGATTGGTACTGTGTATATATATCGTACATCTGTATATGCAATATACACACACTTAGTAAAAAATTTCTCCTTTATTCTTTGTATAAGCTCCCCTTATACAAAATTGCTTTTATTCACCAATAGCAGCACCTTATTGTACAAAGTCAGGAGATTGTGCACATAGACAAATTTAATTAGCATAAAATCAGATTGCAAGAGGCCCAGCACCAAAGACAATCAAGCTTTGTGCTAAATTATTTGTCCCCATGTGCAACCTACTGACATTGTACTATCAGGCAGTGCTGTTGGCAGAAGTGACACATTTTTTTTTATCAGTGGAAATAGCCTTTCCAAAGGGGTTGTGTTTTGAACTGCTTCTGAAAGAGAAATCCTCTTCTGTAGAGTTCTTATCATTCCCTCAGAGGGACGGACTAAAGCTGAAGACCCCATTAGTCTGTGTGTTTGGGGGAAGCCATGGCCTAATGGTTAGAGAAGCAGCTTTGGGACCAAAAGGTTACCGTGTTGATTCCCTGGACCAGCAGGAATGGCTGAAGTGCCCTTGAGCAAGGCACCTAACCCCTATCTGCTCCCCAGGCTGCTCTGGGTATGTCGTACATCGCTCTGGATTTGCTAAATGCCAGTAATGTAATGTTTTTCATTCAGGCACAGCAGTTTCAGTGGGTGAAGAAATGGTATCCAGGCCTGTTCTCCCAGATCCAGCACTTTGTGCGGAAAGGACAGTTTATTCCAGTTGGAGGCTCATGGGTGGAGATGGTGATCATTAACTTTCTTCAGTTTAGTAAAGCACAGAAGTAAAATGCCAAAAAAAAAAAAAAAACCAAAACATGTCCTGGGGAAAAAAAAACAAAACCATGGATGTCTGGAAAGGAAATTTGATTCTTCTGAGGTGGAAGTGGTAAAATCTCGACAGTTCAATTTTACAGCATTCAAAACTTGTCCTTTTGTTAAGTAAAGAATAAAACAGGGTGTGCTGTTAGCAGAAAATAACAGAGAGGTGATATGAAGTTAAGCAGATTTATTGTTAGCGCCCCATTGTTGATATCAAAGATTACAGTGTTTTTTCTATTTATGTGCAGGGTACTACAGAACTTATAATGTTAGAGCAAGCACATTAATATAAATTTATGACTTGCATTATAGTCAGTTCAACTGTCAGAGCCACTTTGTTATAGAAAATTATTCAGCATTACCTGACAAAATAGGTTCAATAATTCAACAGAGCTGTGGTAGAATGCTTTTTATCACATTAATAGACTGGTATTGCTTAAAATGGAATGTGATGCAATGCTTTTTTTTTATCAGGATGGTAACTTGCCTTCTGGAGAGTCTATGGTCAGGCAGTTTTTAGAAGGACAGAATTTCTTTAAAGTAGAATTTGGACAATATTGTAAAGAGGTAAGTTTCAAACAAACTGTGAAGCAGCTTTCTCATTGAAGCAGTATTGATTGCCATTTTATATCATGGCTTTGCCTTACAGACACTTTCACAATGAATCACTACTGCTTTTTATTTGAAAACTCTAAGGGAGCTATCTTCGTCTTTCTGTATTTTTATTTCTCCACAGTTCTGGTTACCTGATACATTTGGCTACTCCGCGCAACTCCCTCAGATAATGCAAGGCTGTGGTATCTCCCGCTTTCTCACTCAGAAGTTAAGCTGGAATCTTATCAACACATTTCCAGTAAGAATTAGAAGTGTTCATACACTACTAGTGCATCTCAGGCAATTAGAATATCGTGGAAAAAGTTCAATATTTTCCATCAATTATTTAAGAAAGTGAAAATGTAATATATTCTACACTCATTACACATAAACTAAAATACTTCAAGCATTTTTCTATTTTAATTTTGATAATTATGGCCTGAGTGTATAAAAAAAAAGATCTCAAAATATGAGTATTTTATTTCGAGTTTGAGTAAAACAGTATCCATACCATGTATCTCTTGGTCTAGTTTAGTACACACAACCACTATTATGTGGAAGACTGCTGACTTGACAGTTGTTCAGAAGACAATCATCGACACCCTCCACAAGGAGGGTAAGCCACAGAAGGTTGTTGCTGAAAAGGCTGGCTGGAAAAGGTGCACAAGCGACAGGGGTGACTGCAGCTTTGAAAGGATTGTCAAGAAAAGTCAATTCAAGAACTTGGGAGAGCTTCACAAGGAGTGGACTGAGGCTGGTGTCAGTGCATCAAGAGCCGCCACACAGACATCTTCAGGAAAGGGGCTACAACTGTCGCATTCCTAATATCAAGCCACTCCTGAACCAGAGACAACGTCAGAAGCGTCTTACCTGGGTTAAGGAGAGAAAGAACTGGACTGTTGCTCAGTGATCCAAAGTCCTCTTTTCAAATGAAAGTAAATTTTTGCATTTCATTTGGAAATGAAGGTCCTAGAGTCTGGAGGAAGAGTGGAGAGGCACAGAATCTAAGGTGTTTGAAGTCCAGTGTGAAGTTTCCACAGTCTGTGATAATTTAGGGTGCCATATCATCTGCTGGTGTTGGTCCACTGTGCTTTATCAAGTCCAAAGTCAACACGGCCATCTACCAGGAGATTTTAGAGCACTTCATGCTTCCACCTGCCCACAAGCTTTATGGAGATGCTGATTCTCTTTTCCAGCAGGACTTGGCACCTGCCCACAGTGCCAAAACTACTACCAAATGGTTTGCTGACCATGATATTATTGTGCTTGATTGGCCGGCCAACTCGCCTGACCTGAACCCCATCGAGAATCTACAGGGTATTGTCAAGAGGAAGATGAGAAACACCCGACCCAAAAATACAGATGAGCTGAATGCTGCTATCAAAGCAACCTGGGCTTCAGTAACACCTCAGTAGTGCCACAGGCTGATCACATCCATGCCACGCCGCATTGATTCAGTAATCTGTGGTAGAGGGGCCACAACCAAGTATTGAGTGTAGAAATAAACATACTTTTCAGAAGTTGGACATTTCTGTATTGTAAATCCTTCTTTGATTGATCTTGGAAAATATTCTGATAATTTGAGATACTGGGTTTCTGATTTTCACGAGCTATAAGACTTAATCATCAAAATAAAATAAAAAAACGCTTGAAATGTTTTACTTTACTTGTAATGAATATCGAATATATGAAAGTTTACCTTTTTGAATTAAATTACCAAAAAAAGATAAAGTTTTCATGATATTCTAACTGCTTGAGATGCACTAGTATTTTTGGCTAAAAGTTTTTATACTAAAAGTTTGTTTGGACACCTGACCATCATACCCGATTGTGTTTTCTAATAAACATCCCTTTCTATATTTAATCCCTTCTTTGCTGTTATAATAGCCTGCACTCTTCTGGGAATGCTTTCCATTAGATTTTAGAACATGGCTGTGGAGATTTGCCCATGCAGCCTTGAGAGCATTAGTCAGCAAGGCCAGTCAGCATTCTAGTTCATCCCAAAGGTGTTCAGTGGGGTTGAGGTCAGGGCTCTGTACAGGCCCCTTGAGTTCTTTCCCCTTCAGCCTTAGCAAACCATGTCTTCATGGACCTCAGTTTGCACACAGGGGTGTACTGTCATGCTGGAACGGGCTTGGATCTCTCAAACCTGAGTTTGTGAAGGGAAATTGTAATGTTGCAGTATACAAAGTCATCCAATACATTTGTGTGCTTCCAGGTTTGGGGAAGGTGCACATATGGGTGTAAAGGTCAGGTGTCCACAAACCTTTGACCATATAGTGTATTATAGCTTTTATGTTACCTGTAAACAGTGACCTAGTTACACTATTTCACTCTTGATCATAATGTTGATGAATAATTAAACTCCCTTTCTATCAGCACAACACTTTCTTTTGGGAGGGCATTGATGGATCCCAAGTGTTAACTCACTTCCCACCCGGGAACTCCTATGAGATGAAGGGTAAAGTTGAGGATGTGAGTGAACATTCACTATAAAACTGTTGATATCATCTCCCTTTAGTGGTTAGTGTAATTCATTCCTTTCACTGTGTTCCACAGCTAATCAACACCATCAGGAACAACAAAGACAAGGGGCGGGCAAATCACAGCGCAGTGCTGTTTGGTTTTGGCGATGGAGGTGGAGGACCCACCCAGGTCATGCTGGACCGCTTACAGCGTGTACAGGATTCAGATGGTCTACCCAGGTCACTTCCTGCTCCATGAGTTCAAGCAAAAAAATATTCAGTTTCCTCGAGCTTAGTCATAACGGAATGACACAACTAATACGAGTGTGTTCAATGCTGCATGCTAGTTTAACACTGAGCACTGCAAGTTGTGCTCTGATTAAAAATAAAATCTCAATGTTTGATTCATCAGGGTTCAAATGTCCAGTCCGGATTGTCTCTTTTCTGAACTTCAGGCTGACTCTGGCCTCCTGTGTACTTGGTCTGGTGAGCTCTTCCTTGAGCTGCACAATGGCACGTACACCACTCAGGCAAAGGTATGTGGCCATGTATCAGAAAAACACTTATGATAATTTTACTTCCCAGGCAGATGCTTGCTCTGTTCCTCGAGACTTAAGGTGGCCATGATGCATGTTTGTGCCACAGATAAAGCTGGGGAATCGTCAGTGTGAGGTCCTACTGCATGATACTGAGGTGGCCAGCTGCCTGGCACTGTGTAGTAGCCCAGGTTTCTTATACCCAGCAAAAGAGCTTCAAAAATCATGGAGGTAAAGCCTTGGGAGAAGAATTTGAGTGACCTGGACTCATTTGGCTACTGGACTTATTGTTTTCTGTTTTCTTTGTAGGCTTCTCCTACTCAACCAGTTTCATGATGTCATTCCCGGCAGTTGCACTGAGATGGTGGTAGAAGATGCACTAAAATATTATAAGGGTAACCTTCCACCATCAGCATCCATACTGTGATATACACCTACAGCAGCAATGTATAAGCTATATATACTCTATTATTTTATCCACATTCACTGGATATGAGCAGTTGTGTGCTCTGATTGGCTACTCTACTACCAGGCTATCAGCTAATATACCATGAGTAGAGAAAAACAAAATGGCGGAGCGTTTTGCTGAACCAACTGAGGATGAAATGAAAACTATTTGAAAACAAAACCCCAAAAGATAAAAAAAGCGACAAAATACGGAATAAAAGTATTTGATGGTTAGAACACATTTTTTTCCCCCAAGAATTCTTACTATAGCATTTTTCACAAATTGTTGCTGCCATTTCACCGGTTTGTTTACATTCTTCATCTTTAAGTATTAAAATTTGTTGAATTTTTTTTAGACTGGTTCAAAAGCTCAAAGAAGTTTTGAAAATTACATAACTGAAATATCCAAGGAAGAATTAAATAAATGTCTAAAGGTATTCCATACCTCGGCAAGACGGCACTTTCTCCAAAAAAACAATACTAAAGTCAATTCGTGTAGTCATCGATAGGTTTTTAAAAAGTCTGCCTGAGCAGAAATGAGATTGTCAGGCGTTTTGAATACAGTTATTTATTTATCAAATTTGCAAAAAAAAAACCCTGTCTCTCAAAATCCAGTCAATGTGGATATAATAAAACAATTATTCTACTCAGTCTCATCATACATGACTTATAGCCAACTCGGCTATCAGCTCATGTATGACTTGATTTTGTGGAATAATTGTTAATTGTACACTATTATTTCTATAAATGATGCACCTATTTTTAATGCAACCAAAATGAGCAAAATGGTGTTTTTATTTCAAGAAATTCAAAAGACTGCCTCCAGACTCCTGCTTTCTGCCTGTGATGTGCTAAGATCTAGTCCAAAGTTTGGAGAAGGCTCCAGGACAGCAGTTCTCAACACGCTGTCTTGGGAGCGTACTGAAGTCATAGAATTGCCAGAAGAAGGCAGTCAGAGAAAGCTAGGTACTCAAACATGTGGTGTTCACAAACATTGAGACATATTTTTCAGTAATGTTCAGACACTTGATTTAGCAGTCCTTTCTCATGTTCTGCTTCTTTTACGGTTCTTTTTGCTGTACTAATGTTTTAAAGCAGACAATCTTTAAATGTGTGAGGCTTCTGTCACACACAAGCCCTTTAGACAAAAGACGTCTTTTTTCACATGATGATAATCACTATAGACTGAGATTGCCCATTCAC
Source organism: Neoarius graeffei (assembly GCF_027579695.1). Lineage (NCBI taxonomy): Eukaryota > Metazoa > Chordata > Actinopteri > Siluriformes > Ariidae > Neoarius > Neoarius graeffei. The sequence goes on from NC_083570.1 coordinate 72,414,760, forward strand.
TTTGAATGACAGCAGGCAGGGTTGAATAATAAAGCTGAATCTGGTCTGTACCTGTTTTTCTCAGTCTTGATGAAAGCCCCCAGCGTGGGAGTAGCACCGGTCACCGAGTCTATTGAGCCTACATCTGTCGTGACTGTAACAGTGCAGGTATTGTGTTCTGGAGCATATTTTTTCATTACAGAAAATTGTTTACACCCACACAAAATTGCTTTGATGCATGGCTCTCTCAATTCCAGCCTGATGGTACTGTCAGGATGGAGAATGGCCTTTTGAAGGCGGTCTTGGACAAAATGGGCCGTTTGGTGTCCCTGCTTCATGTGGAGACAAATAGGTGAGGTCATACTAAGGCCCTGTCCACACGGCAATGGATTCAGGTGAATCTGATAAAATTGTTTATCGTTTCAGCCTGGCGTCCACACGGCACCGGCGTTTTGGGTGCCCCAAAACGAAATCTTTTGAGAACGGGTTCCAGAGTGGAAAAATCTGGCAACGGCGCCGTTGCGAAGTCGTCTGGATGAATAGAACGGATTTGTTTACGATGATGTCACAACCACATGACTGTGAGTGCTTAACGCCGGGTAGAAGTGTAACGAACTCGATGCGAGTTGTCAACAAATCAAACAATCCCGCCAGCAAAAATAGGGAAAAAAAAAGGAGCGATCTCACCTCTTCAGATGTTGGTTTAAGTCTGACAATACATTCCTCAAAAAGGGCTTAGAAGAACAAAGTAATCCATCAACGTGTAGCATTCAATTTATTCCAGACCATTAAAGAATTCTGGAGGATGTCAGAATGTTGGCGTACCAGCTTCCATCTACCCCCATTCATTCCTCTTTTTGCGTCTCCATTCAAAAAACGAGCACGTGATTTAAAGGGACTATATCCATAGGATAGGGAGTGAGAAGGTGTGTGCGTGTGACAGTGACAGGGTGAGTGACAGGGAAGAACCTAGGCTCATGCTCGCCCTGAATTTCTCTTAAAGTGAAGGCAGAAGAACGTTCAACGCCTGGCCAGGCTTTCTATGTATTAATTTACATAGACGTTTTAATATGAAATATAAATAAGTGTCTTAGACAATAGATACTATTTTATGCTACTGATTAATAATCAAAACTTTGTGGCTGATGCTACAGAAGAAGGGGTTTATGCGCATGCGTCTACTTCTTCTATTGTTCTGGTGTCTCCGATGGGACCGTCTTACAGCGCACGTAGAGGTGTGGCATGTGTATTGCATCGTTTTCAGCAAGCGTTGCGTTGCCATATGCACCTGATATTTTACTGATCCGTTGCCCATGTGGACGCGATATTTAAAAAAAAAAATCTCATTGCCGTTGTCGTGTGGATGTAGCCTAAGTTGAATTTCTCTGATAGGAGCAACTGCATATAAATTAATTTCTACTTTGTGTAAAGAAACAAAAAAGGGAGAGATTTTAAAGCGTTTATGTATTATGTACTTTATAGAGAGGCCATTTCCGAGGGCTGTTTTGGAAATCAGTTTGTGGTGTTTGATGACATTCCTTTATACTGGGATGCATGGGATGTGATGGACTACCATCTTCAGACCAGGTCATTTTAAGCACATGTCATCATCCCATCAGATCTTACTAATAGTGTAAGGTCTAACAGTGTTGTTAACACATTTGTGCAGTCTGCCCTGTAATGTGTAGGTCACACACATTCTGTTTGTAGGAAGCCTGTAGTGGAGGTGTCACAGCCTACCAAAGTGCTGAGCTCTGGAGGACTGCGAGGAAGTGTGACCTTCTCCCTGTGCATCAGCAGGAAGAGTAAAATAACACAGGAGGTCATACTGGATGCTAGCTGTCCTTACATCAAGTTCAGTACACAGGTGAAGAGAGCAGGACTCTTCATAATTATTGATTTCAAATCTCATGATTCCATCAAGCCCATACTTAGTGGTAAGAAATGTTTTTCAGGTGGATTGGGCAGAGGCACATAAGTTCCTCAAGGTGGAGTTTCCTGTACAGGTTCGCAGTTCCAATGCCACCTACGAGATTCAATTTGGTCACCTGCAGAGACCTACACACACAAACACATCCTGGGACTGGGCTCGCTTTGAGGTTCTGAGTACATAGTTGTTATAATTTGTAACTTTCATTAAGCTCATAGATAATATTTTCAAAGCAAATTCCTAACACGATTTTTCTTTCACTCATACCTCAAGGTGTGGGGCCATAAATGGGCTGATCTCTCAGAACATGGCTTCGGTGTGGCCCTTCTGAATGACTGCAAATATGGCCACTCTGTTCACCAGAATAGCATGACCTTATCATTGTAAGTTTGCTCACTTTATGAGGCTTGTGTCCTGGTAAGAAACATGCTTAAACCTCTTCTCTCCCTTCAGACTGCGAGCACCAAAAGCGCCCGATGCCAATGCAGATATGGGGCATCATCAATTTACATACGCAATCATGCCACACAAAGGTAGGCCATACAAATTCTTTCATCATTATTTGAAAATAAATCAACCAAAGTCATAACCCAAATGACGCACTGGCTTTTCAGGCTCTTTTCAGGATGCATCAGTCGTACAATACGCCTACAACCTCAATTTTCCGCTTCACCTAATTCCTGACGTCAACATCATCAGTCCTTGGAGCGCATTCAGCATAAGCTCAGCAGCTGTTATCCTGGAAACTATAAAACAGGTAGCCAGGTTTGTTTGTCTGAATTGTTTCCCTCCCATTTTTGTCAGTGCTGAGCCCACGACTCTCTTCCGCAGGCTGAGGGAAGGAAAAATGTCCTCGTTGTCCGGCTGTACGAGTCTTATGGAAGCAGTGTGGCTGCAGTTCTGTCTACATCCTTCCAAGTGCGAGAGGCTTGGCAGTAAGTCTGTGTACAAGAGTACAGTATATGGATCGTGTCCATTAAAAAAAAAAAATCTTGAAAGCTAAAAGCAGCTCTAAACTCTTGCAATGTGCATGTCCAAGAGACATTCACATAATGTTTTGGCACTAAATGCCAGTCATAAATAAATAACTACTTTGGCATAAATAATCCTAGGTGGGTGATGCAGGCAAAACATGTCTCAGTCAAGTCACTTTATTTCTAAAGCGCATTTAAAAACAACAGGAGTTGACCGAAAGCGCTTTACAGTCGAGGCAAATGCAATTCAGTACATAAAAGTTATGTATAAAAGTGGAAGGAGAGAAATAATGAGGCAAGACTAAAGACATAAAAATTAAACAAAATATCATGAAATCGTAAGATCAATCATAAAATCAAGAGGATATAAAACCAATAAAATTAATGTGCAGTGTGATTAAAAAATATGTTGCTAAATGAGAAACAGTCAAGGAAAATTGTTTGAAAGATTTTATGACAGACTTATAAAAATACTGGGAACACATCAGCAAAAAATGCCACAGTTTGTGGACATAAATTTACATACAGGGACATAAATATCATCATGAACATGAATGTTGTGGCACTTTTGGGGTTTCAGTGATTTCTTTGAACTATTTGTTTTCTGTGGCAGAATGATTGCACAACATACACCTTTAATTAAAAAAAAAATTAGTGCACAAGTTTTTTTTCCCAGTTTTCTAAAATCAACATTCATGTCCATAATGATGCTTATGTCTGGAAATGTAAACTTCTGACTGCAACTGTACATTGTCATAATTTATTTGATGTTCCCTTACCAAACTGTGGTATCCTCTCAAGGATGATAAATACCTGATACTCCCTATTAGTCAGACAAAACTGGAGAAGCCTTTCAGATGAGAGGTGAAACGTCTTCAAGAATCTTCAAGCAAGTCCAGTTGCTCTCTTTTACCACCCACAGTTTACTATGACCTGGATGATTGAGAATCTTCACAGACATATCTCCCTTACCAGCTACAAAGCCATATTACTCTAGAGTAGGGGTTCTCAAACATCTTACAGTTTAAGGGCCCCTTTAACTGTTAAAAAAAAGTATCACTATTTTCCAGTTAATGGAAAATTCTGGGATTTTTAAACTGAGCCCTATGTTCCCATCTCTTTTGGCGCCACATATTTATTAGGGACAAATACGATTGAAATCAGCCCAATGTTCAGTTAGAACCGGCAACTGCAAAACAGCTAAACAGTGTAATCCTCCAGGGAAATCATCCGCATCAAAGCAAACTGCTTGTTTTACCCACTGACAGGTTTATCATGTTATTCTAAGTGTCTGACAACATGGAAAAGGATCCTTAGAGAGATACATCTGTGTCTGTTTACCTCAATAACTGTAAAAAAAAAAAAAAAAAGCTGTAGAAAATTACTGTTTCTACACCCAATGTTTTACCTTTCTCTTCTTCTGGTCTCCATTTAGTGCCTGCAGTCGATTATCGCATGGGGGCTGTTTCCTGATGTTTACAAAAGGGATACTTTTCATGTTGTCAGACACTCATTCATATTGTCAAAATCAGCTAAATATTCAGGCATTCATAGACTTCTTCATAAACTCTGCATGACTTCTCCTTTTGTAAATATGTCATTTTCTACAGGTTTTTTTTTTATTTTTAATTTTTTACAGTCATTGAGGTAAACAGTCACAGACAAACATACTTGTAATAACATTTATAAATCTGTCAGTTGTGAAAACAAGTGGTTTACTTTGATGCAGATGATTTCCGCATGGTATTACACTGCTGTTTTGTGGTTGCCTGTTATAGCGTTCTAACAAATACTGGACCGATTTCAATCATTTTTGTCCCTAGTAAATATTTGGACCCAAAAAAATGGGGAAAATAGGGCCCAAGTTGAAAAATCTTTGAGATTTGAGAAACCTGGCTCCAGAGTAGTCTGTTAATTAAGTAGGCTGCTTAAATCAGTACTCTTTTAACCTTGTTTTACTTAAGAATTTAGTCCCTGGAAGATCTCTCGAGCAATTTCTTATATAGGTTCTAATAACAAAACGTATTCTGGTGTATTCTGTTACTACATATAAAACATTTCTCCTCTTTTTGACCAGTTGTGACTTGCTGGAGCGCCCTGGTTGTCCTGCTGCAGTGAAGGACTCTGAGATTTCCCTCACTTTTAAACCATTTCAGATCATCTCACTCCTGTTGCAGCTACACTGAGCTAAACCGGTCGGCACATGAGCCTTGATATTTACATATTTGGTACAAATAACTTTTTTTTTTTTTTTAATTTCACAATTTTATAATTTCTTGAAAATGTAAAGAACTTTAGTAATAAAGTCAGCTATGCAATATTAATAGCTTGTCGTGGTTTTGTTTTTCAAATACCTAAAGATATCATCTGGCAAAAAAATATTACTACACCTGACAATCACACCCATATGTGGTTCTTCCTCAAACTGTTGTCACAAAGTTGCAAGCACACATTATAGTAGATAAATGTCTTATATAGTGTGTCTTTGTATGCCATAGCATTGCAATTTCTCATCACTAAACTAACCTGGCCTAGCCCAAACTTGTTCCAACATGACAATGCCCCTGTGCACAAAGCAAGGTCCACAAAGGCATGGTTTGCCGATGTTCGTGTGGAAGAACTCAAGTGCCTAAATTAAATGGACCCAAAACATCCTTTTCCAGTTATAACTAGATTTAAAAAAAAACAAACATCTCAGCCCATTTCTTACTTAGTTCTTCAAACGGAAGTTAGAATAATTAAGAATGCTAACACAGGGTCTTCAGTGCATGTATCACACCATCATAGAACAATTATGGACAAAAACCAGTCATGCCAAGACAGGCTTTAAAAATGTTTTTCATGAAAGGAAAAACATAAGTGTAAAAAAAATTATTTATATATATATATATATACGGTAATTACCATCCCAAGCAATAGTGAATGTGAACCACATCTGCATGGCTAGATTTGCTTATTAGTTGCCCTCAACAGCTTAGTATTTGCATACATACAGACAGCTGCCTCTTGATCCAGCAGCCAAACGTTTTATTTTACAAACTGCACTTAAGCGGTTCTGCTGCGCTTCCTGTGGGGTCTGCTGGTGGCCTTAGCATTAGTTTTAGCTTTCTGTACACTTGTTCTTGAGCTCTTAGCTCTGGTTTGCCGGAGACCTGAAAAGAACCAGTGATTTAATTACAAATGGTGGTCCTGCTGTGAACAAACTGAAACATGACAAATGAATTGGCGACGGTCACCTGTTAAACTGCTCTTTCTGCACGTCTTTGGTCTTCTGTTGTTGTCAGCTGCTTCTGCTTTTAGTCCAGTTTTTTTGGTGTTCTGTCGTCTGGTTCCACTCTGTTTCTTACGCACATCCATCTCCCTTTTTCCAGCCCCTGGTTCCTTCTTTACAAGCTTTACCTGTGAAATGCTCTTAGTTTGATTTTCTGTTTCACCCTCATTAGATATAGTATATATGTGCACTATTAGTACTATTGCAGTTAATAAATGTGGCAGGATCTCACCTTTTTATCTGTATAGACCTCTTTCTTGATTTTTCTCTTTGCTTTGGGAGATTTGGAAGCTAAAATTCAACAGCCTTAATTATAGCATCGACTTGTCATGAACTACATCACGTTATGAATAAGCAAGCTTATGCATTAAATAACCGTGTAAACATCTTAAATCACCTTTAGGAGCCATTGGACCAGGATCACCCTGAAAAGCATTAAAAAACAAAAAAATATATATGTTTATGAGATCCATTTGGCTGTTCTGTAGTTGAGTTAAGTATTTATTTTATAGGCCATTTCTAATTCCTCACTTTAAACCACACAGTTCTTCCATTGTGGTCTGTTACAGATTTCATCCCATCGACAGAGTAACACTGCAGCCAGGAAATAAATTCTGTGTCATCTTTCTTCTCTGGGTCATAACCTTTTCCACCTAAATAATAAAAAAATAAACTGGCAGATTTGGAAGCTAAAATTACCGGATTCGATAACTACCGTTATCGAATCCACATAATTTCCATGTTAACAAGCTCTTTGTCCTTACATGAAGAAAAAATGTCACATTTAATCTGTATGTCTATCCAATGTTCCAACAAATACAGTATATTTTACCAAAATGTTATATTTAGGTTCGTCTGACTGTGTCTAATACCTTGCCAGCTAAGTATGCTTTCCTCACAATTTGATCAATCTTTTGGATAATTACATTCCCTCATGAAACTGATATGCTTAACCAGCTGAGTTTGCGAGAAGAAACCAACTGAGTTTGCGATAAGATACCAGCTATCCAATTGTCTGCAATGCAACCGCACGGTCACGTCATCAAAACAAAGAAAAGCACTTGCGCACACTTACAGATAGTTTCAAAAAAGGTGAAAATACCTAATAATAAGATGGTAATAACAAGGAATTTAGTCAAACATACACAACAGAACAGACTAAATTAATCAGTAATCATTTCCCCACTGATGTTTGTGTTATTAGTTGCGTAAAGAGAGAATGATGAGACAGAGACATGGATGATACTGATACAAAGGGGTCCTTCATTTCCCATTGTAAATTTCCATCCATCCATTATCTACAGCCGCTTATCCTGTTCTACAGGGTCGCAGGCAAGCTGGAGCCTATCCCAGCTGACTATGGGCGAAAGGCGGGGTACACCCTGGACAAGTCACCAGGTTATCGTAGGGCTGACACAGAGACAAACAATCATTCACACTCACGTTCACACCTACGGTCAAGTTAGAGCCACCAATTAACCTTGGGGTAGTATCTCACTGGGCTGCGACAGCCCGCGTCTAGTTGGAGACACAACAATTGCGATAAAATATGTGAATTAGCAACAATTTTCACTTGGAATCACACTGAATTGATATTCACATATTTTACCGCAATTGTTGTGTCTCCAACTAGTCGCAGGCTGTCGCAGCCCGGCTTTCCCTTGACAGGCAGGGAAGTAGAGGAAGCCTCACGGAAACTGACTTGAGAAGGGTTCGCGACGGCTTTGCAACACCAGCGACACATTTGCGGCTATTTTGAGAGAAATTTTGTCACACGAATTTTTTGAACATGTTCAAAATTTCAGCGACAAAGGAACGACACTTTGCGACTCATGCGAGGAAATTGAGAAGCCCCGCGAATGTTTCAATACAGTTTTGAAACTCTCTCGTGAATGACGTTCGCAATTTGTCGCAGCCCAGTGAGATACTGGCTTAACCTGCATGTCTTTGGACTGTGGGGGAAACCGGAGCACCCGGAGGAAACCCACACAGACACAGGGAGAATGTGCAAACTCCACACAGAAAGGCCCTCACCAGCTGCTGGGCTCGAACCCAGGACCTTCTTGCTGTGAGGCGACAGCGCTAACCACTACACCACCGTGCCGCCCCCATTGTAAACTTATTATTCTTTAATATTAGGCAGGAATGGGTTTCCATAAGTAGGTTATAAATGTAGAGGTAGGTGGGGTGTCCTTCAGCGGACTTGGAATGAAATGGACGTTGACTGTTTGTTGTTTTTTTTTTTTGTTTGTTTTTGTTTTAAGTATTTTATAGCCTCAAATGTATTCTTGTGTACAACCCCAATTCCAAAAAAGTTGGGACAAAGTACAAATTGTAAATAAAAACGGAATGCAATGATGTGGAAGTTTCAAAATTCCATATTTTATTCAGAATAGAACATAGATGACATATCAAATGTTTAAACTGAGAAAATGTATAATTTAAAGAGAAAAATTAGGTGATTTTTAAATTTCATGACAACAACACATCTCAAAAAAGTTGGGACAAGGCCATGTTTACCACTGTGAGACATCCCCTTTTCTCTTTACAACAGTCTGTAAACGTCTGTGGACTGAGGAGACAAGTTGCTCAAGTTTAGGGATAGGAATGTTAACCCATTCTTGTCTAATGTAGGATTCTAGTTGCTCCACTGTCTTAGGTCTTTTTTGTTGTATCTTCCATTTTATGATGCGCCAAATGTCTTCTATGGGTGAAAGATCTGGACTGCAGGCTGGCCAGTTCAGTACCCGGACCCTTCTTCTACGCAGCCATGATGCTGTAATTGATGCAGTATGTGGTTTGGCATTGTCATGTTGGAAAATGCAAGGTCTTCCCTGAAAGAGACGTCGTCTGGATGGGAGCATATGTTGCTCTAGAACCTGGATATACCTTTCAGCATTGATGGTGTCTTTCCAGATGTGTAAGCTGCCCATGCCACACGCACTAATGCAACCCCATACCATCAGAGATACAGGCTTCTGAACTGAGCGCTGACAACAACTTGGGTCGTCCTTCTCCTCTTTAGTCCGAATGACATGGTGTCCATGATTTCCATAAAGAACTTCAAATTTTGATTCGTCTGACCACAGAACAGTTTTCCACTTTGCCACAGTCCATTTTAAATGAGCCTTGGCCCAGAGAAGACGTCTGCGCTTCTGGATCATGTTTAGATACGGCTTCTTCTTTGAACTATAGAGTTTTAGCTGGCAACGGCGGATGGCACGGTGAATTGTGTTCACAGATAATGTTCTCTGGAAATATTCCTGAGCCCATTTTGTGATTTCCAATACAGAAGCACGCCTGTATGTGATGCAGTGCCGTCTAAGGGCCCGAAGATCACGGGCACCCAGTATGGTTTTCCGGCCTTGACCCTTACGCACAGAGATTCTTCCAGATTCTCTGAATCTTTTGATGATATTATGCACTATAGATGATATGTTCAAACTCTTTGCAATTTTACATTGTTGAACTCCTGATATTGCTCCACTATTTGTCGGCGTAGAATTAGGGGGATTGGTGATCCTCTTCCCATCTTTACTTCTGAGAGCCGCTGCCACTCCAAGATGCTCTTTTTATACCCAGTCATGTTAATGACCTATTGCCAATTGACCTAATGAGTTGCAATTTGGTCCTCCAGCTGTTCCTTTTTTGTACCTTTAACTTTTCCAGCCTCTTATTGCCCCTGTCCCAACTTTTTTGAGATGTGCTGCTGTCATGAAATTTCAAATGAGCTAATATTTGGCATGAAATTTCAAAATGTCTCGCTTTCGACATGCGATATGTTGTCTATGTTCTATTGTGAATACAATATCAGTTTTTGAGATTTGTAAATTATTGCATTCCGTTTTTATTTACAATTTGTACTTTGTCCCAAATTTTTGGAATCAGGGTTGTACTATACATACAGCATTTTAGCCAACTATCATTTTACATGGGCTTTATAAATAAAACTTACTTACTAAAATGCTATAATGTGATTTGTGACTGAGATACCTGCAAAAGAATTATAAATGTCTGACCATGTGAAGGGTTTTCCCAGACTGCCCCCCCCCCCCACATACACACTGAATAATGCAACATTCATACAGTGGTGCTTGAAAGTTTGCGAACCCTTTAGAATTTTCTATATTTCTGCATAAATATGACCTAAAACATTATCAGATTTTCACACAAGTCCTAAAAGTAGATAAAGAGAACCCAGTTAAACAAATGAGACAAAAATATTATACTTGGTCATTTATTTATTGAGGAAAATGATCCAATATTACATGTCTGTGAATGGCAAAAGTATGTGAACCTCTAGGATTAGCAGTTAATTTGAAGGTGAAATTAGAGTCAGGTGTTTTCAATCAGTGGGATGACAATCAGGTGTGAGTGGGCACCCTGTTTTATTTAAAGAACAGGGATCTATCAAAGTCTGATCTTCACAACACATGTTTGTGGAAGTGTATCATGGCACGAACAAAGGAGATTTCTGAGGACCTCAGAAAAAGCGTTGTTGATGCTCATCAGGCTGGAAAAGGTTACAAAACCATCTCTAAAGAGTTTGGACTCCACCAATCTACAGTCAGACAGATTGTGTACAAATGGAGGAAATTCAAGACCATTGTTGCCCTCCCCAGGAGTGGTCGACCAACAAAGATCACTCCAAGAGCAAGGTGTGTAATAGTCGGCAAGGTCACAAAGGACCCCAGGGTAACTTCTAAGCAACTGAAGGCCTCTCTCACATTGGCTAATGTTAATATTCATGAGTCCACCATCAGGAGAACACTGAACAACAATGGTGTGCTTGGCAGGGTTGCAAGGAGAAAGCCACTGCTCTCCAAAAAGAACATTGCTGCTCATCTGCAGTTTGCTAAAGATCACATGGACAAGCCAGAAGGCTATTGGAAAAATGTTTTGTGGACAGGTGAGACCAAAATAGAACTTTTTGGTTTAAATGACAAGCGTTCTGTTTGGAGAAAGGAAAACATTGCATTCCAGCATAAGAACCTTATCTCATCTGTGAAACATGGTGGTGGTAGTATTGTGGTTTGGGCCTGTTTTGCTGCATCTGGGCCAGGACGGCTTGCCATCATTGATGGAACAATGAATTCTGAATTATACCAGCATATTCTAAAGGAAAATGTCAGGACATCTGTCCATGAACTGAATCTCAAGAGAAGGTGGGTCATGCAGCAAGACAACGACCCTAAGCACACAAGTCGTTCTACCAAAGAATGGTTAAAGAAGAATAAAATTTAATGTTTTGGAATGCCCAAGTCAAAGTCCTGACCTTAATCCAATGGAAATGTTGTGGAAGGACCTGAAGCGAGCAGTTCATGTAAGGAAACCCACCAACATCCCAGAGTTGAAGCTGTTCTGTACGGAGGAATGGGCTAAAATTCCTCCAAGCCGGTGTGCAGGACTGATCAACAGTTACGGGAAAGGTTTAGTTGCAGTTATTGCTGCACAAGGGGGTCACACCAGATACTGAAAGCAAAGGTTCACATACTTTTGCTGCTCACAGATATGTAATATTGGATCATTTTCTTCAATAAATAAATTACCAAATATAATATTTTTGTCTCATTTGTTTAACTGGGTTCTCTTTATCTACTTTTAGGACTTGTGTGAAAATCTGATGTTGTTTTAGGTCATATTTATGCAGAAATATAGGAAATTCTAAAGGGTTCACAAACTTTCAAGCACCACTGTAGATGAAATTTTTACCTAGATTAACCACTTCCAGTGGTACAGTGTGACAGAGAGAGAGGAGGTCTGGACTCTCTGTTTTCTTCTCATCCACACCAGCTTTCTGAACATGAAAAAGAACAAAGATATTATTGTAACTTGATGTATGACTGAGTCATACATCATTACCAAGAACTTTATCATCATCACCTCTGCTGCCTCTGTACTTGGCTCCTCTTTAACCTTCACTGTCTCTTCATGTTTTGGTTTGAGTCCTTCTAACACAGTCCTTGCCTTCACAAAGGGAGGAACCTTTAATCTGAAATGATAAGCCAAAATGGTATTGTTCTCAAACAAACTGCATATCTTCATGGTCTGGGCAGTCGGGGGGAAAATGGAGGACAATGCAGGCAGCAATATTCAGGTTCAGCGCCTAAACTATGAAATGGCAAAGCTTTTTCTATTGGAAGAAATTCTGTATTTAGTGTACAGATTTCTGTGCCTTATATAAATCAAAAGTAAGTAGGAAATTCAGAAATAACCTGTACAGAATCTCTGCTCTGAGGTAGTTGCCAATCCCGTTGAAGTATTTCTGATTTAAGAGAGCCTCACAGACCGGCCTGTCGAATGCCTTGTCTGATAAATTGGACAAAACATTCTCCCTGAAAAATAAAGAAAAAAAAAAACACTAGATACAAAGATGGCCTCAAAATTTATCATTTTGTTTATTAGTTTATTTCAAAAGATCCTTGATTCCGGATGTTGATGTTTTTCCTTTAAAATCAAGGAGTCAGAGTGACAGCGTGTTGAAGTGCTTGACTGATTTATACAACAGCCAACAGCGTTTGAAATATACCACATCCCCACCAAATCTAAACCTGACACTAGCTTACTGGTACGTTTGGAACAGGATAGTGTTTACTGATAGCCTTTTTTCCAACTATGGACAATTTCTCAATGCTGCCTTGACCCACACCTGTCAACTTCAATGAAGACAGAATCCTAAAAGATGAGATGTGGCGTGTTTTGGGAGTTATGCCAAATAGGTCTGAGTTGATATCTACCGTCAGTGGCGCCAATGATGACAGAGCCGCAGGGTTGCCACGGAGAGGTATCAGACCTGCCTGTGTGGTACATAATACGATATTATTTACTTCGACTAACGGAGAAGCTCTAGCAGTGTACAAATTTAGAATCACACTAGCAATCACTCTGAGGTAGGAAGACATTCTGGCATTGAAAAAGGGTGGGACATATACATTCTCAACAGAATTTAATTGGATGAACACAAGACCAGTACTGAATGAGTCACCAAAAAAGCGATATAGCCAGAAGCGATATAGTATAAACTTAAAACGAGAACATCTCAAAAGCTTTTAGGATTTTTTCCTAGATATACTGTCATATTGTTGTCCATAACCAGAGGTGGACAGTAATTAAGTGCATTTACTTGAGTACTTTACCTAAGTACACTTTTTGAGTATCTGTACTTTACTTGAGTATTATTTTTTTGGAAACTTATGGCTAACTTCACTACATTTGAAAGACAAATATCATACTTTTCACTCCACTACATTTCTGTCAAGGTCCTCATTACTATGAAGCAGCTTTGAAAGTGGATGTTTTTACTTTTCTTTTCTAAAACGTGATTGTTCTTTTCGCAGGTGACACTGAGACAGCCCATCATTAATCACTAGGGTCACGTCACATCCATAGACTGTATAAAATTAAGTTCAATGATTTCTCCGCAGCATTATTTGAACACGATCAGTTGATGGCAGAATGGAAGGAGGTGGTTCTTCTGGGGAATGCATGCACTCATGGCTATACCTAGAACCCATGTTTCAGTTTTCTGAAAGGAATAACGATTCGTTTAATTTTAAACGCTTGCTTCGTTTGCCAAAAATGAACCAAATCACGGCCTACAAAAACTCGCTGTCCAACCTGTGGAAGCATATTGAAGTATGTAAATGTTTTATTCCAAGAGAAAGCTTGCAACAGAGTTGTCTGTACTTTTAGAGCTAGCGATAACGTTGCAATAGCTATGCAGTCTGGTTAGTCAAATGACTTTCTATGGATTTGCCTGCCAAGTTGCCATCGCCTTGTCCATGGCTAACGTTAACACATAGCTAGTTAATTTGGACACTGTTAGTTAAAATGTAAAAACAGAGTTACGCTAACATGAATAACGTTAACTTACCAGAAGTCCTTTCAGAAATATGTTTTACCATAATTTTGCCAAATAAACAGAATGTAGAATTCTTTCTGTTCTAGTAGCATTAGCTACCCAAGATGATTTTGAGTTTGAAAAGAGTTTGCTAGCATGTCAGGTGGAGTTTCACTGACTAGCTAGCTTAACATTAAACCACCATGATGGCACAGCATGTGTTCATTTTGTGAATTCACATTTCTGTCTTTGGTAATGTTGTTAGGGTTTTGTAAGCATTGTGGCAATAATACAACGATGCGTTGACAGAAAATGTACTTGTAATACTCAAGTATTTTTACAAGCAAATACTTCAGTGCTTTAACTTACAGTGCTCAGCATAAATGAGTACACCCCCTTTGAAAAGTAATATTTTAAACAATATCTCAATGAACACAAACAATTTCCAAAATGTTGATAAGACCAAGTTTAATATAACATCTGTTTAACTTATAACGTGAAAGTAAGGTTAATAATATAAACTTAGATTACACATTTTTCAGTTTTACTTAAATGAGGGTGGTGCAAAAATGAGTACACCCCACAACAAAAACTACTACCTCTAGTACTTTGTATGGCCTCCATGATTTTTAATGACAGCGCCAACTCTTCTAGGCATGGAATGAACAAGTTGGCGACATTTTGCAACATCAATCTTTTTCCATTCTTCAACAATGACCTCTTTTAGTGACTGGATGCTGGATGGAGAGTGATGCTCAACTTGTCTCTTCAGAATTCCCCATAGGTGTTCGATTGGGTTCGGATCAGGAGACATATTTGGCCACTGAATCACTTTCACCCTGTTCTTCTTCAGAAATCCAACAGTGGCCTTAAGCCTAGGTCACAACCGGACATACGATTTTTTGGCCGTGCGATTTTTGGCGTTTTCCAAATCGCTGCGGTTTTTTTTGTTCGTGGAGAAAGACGCACGTTGACCGTAAGTTTGTCTTGCAACCTGAAAAAAACGTAAGCACCCGTAGAGTTTGTTTGACATGACAAAGAACCTCTGTGGCCGGTCTGCGGCTCGAAAATCAGCACATCACACGCGCGCCCTCCGTGCGTTTCTTGTGTTTTTTGCATGTAGACTGGCCGTAGGAGCACGTACAGCCGGTTGTGACCGAGGCATTAGATGTGTGTTTAGGATCATTGTCATGTTGGAAAAGTGCATGACAAGCAAGGGCATGGAGTGATGGTAGCATCTTCTCTTTCAGTATAGAGCAATATGTCTGTGAATTCATGATGCCATCAATGAAATGCAGCTCCCCGACACCAGCAGCACTCATGCAGCCCCACATAAGGACACTGCCACCACCATGTTTCACTGTAGGCACCATGCATTTTTCTTTGTATTCCTCACCTTTGCAATGCCATACAGTTTTGAAGCCATCAGTTCCAAAAACATTTATCTTGGTCTCATCACTCCAGAGTATAGAGTTCCAGTAGTCTTCATCTTTGTCAGCATAGGCCCTGGCAAACTCTAGGCGGGCTTTTTTGTGCCTGGGCTTTAGGAGAGGCTTCTTTCGTGGAAAGCATCCATGCATGCCATTCCTCTGCAGTGTACGCTGTATTGTGTCACGGGAAATAGTCACCCCAGTTTGGCTTTCTACTTCTTTAGATAACTGCAGTGAACTTGCATGCCGATTTTCTTCAACCCTTCTCATCAGAAGGCGCTCCTGTCGAGGTGTTAAAGGGCATATCACGGGTAAATTCAGGAGCAAGATCAATGTAATTATCCTATTTTATATTAAACTTTGGTCAAATATCTGTAACATTCTGCATTCTCTGCAATTTTTTACCTTGCGCAATACCAGAAAAATTCAGTTGAAATCAAGCCATTTGAGGCAAATTCGTCCGCCTCTGAAAAAACTTGCCATTTGAATTTCCCAGGAAACACTGATTTTCGTGACGTCATCTGCAGGACGCCTCTCTCTGAATCCTACGTCAGCACTGGTTTGTTTATGAGAAAACGACCTGGTGGTTTTCTGCAAATTTCTTCAACGTTATCACAATTATTAAAATGGTTAACAGATGTATCGTAGGAGGGTGTAGCAACACCAATCTTGATGGGATTAGTACTCATTGTTTTCCAAAAGACCGGACAATGAGAGAGAAATGGGAGCGCTTGGTCTACACAGGCTGTGCACTTAAATCGTGCAAAGCTCGCGCCGCCTGCTTGCGCTTCCGCAGGTGATGTCACGAATCTGGTTCCAGACTCGCTTGGGATTTTTCCAGACGTGTTTTGTTATTTTATTTTTTTCTGCTGTAGACAGATGGCCTTGTGCAAAATTACCCTTCTGGATGAGTGTGTAAAGGGACATACTTTCATATAACAAAACCTGAAATTGGTCCAGAATATGCCCTTTAACTTCCGTGGACGACCTGGAAGTCTCTGTTGCCTCTTTTCCACCAAATCAGTTCCAGGGCTGGTTCGGGGCCAGTGCTGGTTCACAATTCGTTCAACTTGCAAGCCAGCTGAGAACCAGTTTGCTTTTCCATAGCTCGCGGTGCTAAAGGAAGCCACGTCATTACGTCGCTGTATATGTCAGTTACGTCGCTACGTTTGCATAAACCTTAGCGCGAATATCGAAGCAAAAACAACACGGAAGAAGCAGCAGCAGCAACAACAACAATAATAATAATAATGGATGACTTCGCGTTTGTACAGCTGCTGCTTCTCGTCGCTTAAAAATGGTGATCTTTCGCGGTCTTGTTATTGTTGTTGGTCTTAACAACTCCGCCCCCCCGCTGACGTAAGCGGTTCTTTCCTCTGGCCCAGCAGAGAGTTGGTGTTAGCCTGGAACCGGTTTTTCTGGCCCCAGAGCCAGTTCTTTGTCAGTGGAAACAGAAAACCCGGTTCCAAACTAAGCACTGGCCCTGAACCAGCCCTGGAACTGCTTTGGTGGAAAAGGGGCATGTGAGATGGTTGCAGTTCCATCTTTCTTAAATTTTTGTACCACTTTTGCTACAAGAAAGAAAAAAAAAAGAAAGCACAACTTTATTCATCACACACCTGTGAAATTTCCTCTCTGCATTTAACCCATCTGAAGCAGTGAACACATACGTGAGCAATGAGCACACACACATACCCAGAGCAGTGGGCAACCATGCTAACAGCGCCCAGGGAGCAGTTGGGAGTTAGGGGTCTCACTCAAGGGCACCTCAGCCCAAGCCTGTCCCATATTAACCTAACCGCATGTCTTTGGTCTGTGGGGGAAACCCACGCAGACACGGGGAGAACATGCAAACTTCACACAGAAAGGTCCTCACTGGCCTCGAACCCAGAACCTTCTTGCTGTGAGGCGACCGTGCTAACCACTACACCACCGTGCCACAGTATTCTGACTGATAAGTAAAGCTTTGCTGATCTTCTTGTAGCCTTCACCTTTGTGGTGTAAAGAAATTATTTTCTTTCTCAGGTCTTGTGTCATTTCTCTTCCATGTGGTGCCATTGCTGACAGCATGAAATGGGAAGGGGTTTTCTTTAAGTAACACCCTTTTATAGCCAACTGTCTGCTGGACACCTGTGTAATGACTAATTAGACTCACCTGCGATTGTAGTCTACAATTTAGCTTTGGGGGTGGCACGGTGGTGTAGTGGTTAGCGCTGTTGCCTCACAGCAAGAAGGCCCGGGTTCGAGCCCCGTGGCCGGCGAGGGCCTTTCTGTGCGGAGTTTGCATGTTCTCCCCGTGTCCGCGTGGGTTTCCTCCGGGTGCTCCGGTTTCCCCCACAGCCCGAAGACATGCAGGTTAGGTTAACTGGTGACTCTAAATTGACCGTAGGTGTGAATGGTTGTCTGTGTCTATGTGTCAGCCCTGTGATGACCTGGCGACTTGTCCAGGGTGTACCCCGCCTTTCGCCCGTAGTCAGCTGGGATAGGCTCCAGCTTGCCTGCGACCCTGTAGAACAGGATAAAGTGGCTAGAGATAATGAGACGAGACTTTCACGTTATAGGTTAAACAGATGTTATATTAAACTTTGTCTTGTCAACATTTTGGAAATTGTTTGTGTTCATTGAGATATTGTTTAAAATGTTACTTTTCAAAGAGGGTGTACTCATTTACACTGAGCACTGTAAGTAATGAAGTTGGGTCCATAACTGGGGCACTTTAAAGGGCTGATGACACGAGCATGACTCTATGCAATTTCTTAAATAAACTATACAACATGGCAAACATGTTAGATTTCTGTTATAAGTACGTGAAAAGAAGCTGTTGTTACGCAAATATCCAACTTTTAATTGCACAGCGCAAGAAAACTGGTTCCGTGGCTCGCGGCCATGTTGTGACGTCAGCGGAAGAACACGCTGCGGTTCACTGGCTGTTCTACTCTGGTTCTACTCAATGGAAATGGCGCATGAAAACGCCGGTGAACTCTCTAGTGCTAGCTCTTCCTCTTCTGGGAGTCTAGAATTGTGTTGATCTCTTCCGAATAGAATCTATGATAGCCTACCCTCTTTACCCTTTGCCTCTCATTGCTAGGCGGCAGTTACATGAAAACCACAAGCTTTCACAAGCAAATACATGACTGATATCACGCCGACTTTATGATTACATTTATGATTATCATGTACAATCTATAGCTCTACGTACCTTTATCTTATGTCGTTTCACAACACATGTTCTGACAGGAGGACTGTCTTTGGATTCGGCGTAGCTACTAGTAGACCCCCTCCGGAATACTGGCAGTGTTGCCAGATTGGGAGGAATCCCGCCCAGTTGGGCAGTTTCAAGTGCATTTTGGTGGGTTTTGAACATATTTTGGGCCGGAAAACGTCAGCAGTATCTGTTGCCAGATACTGCTGACGTTTTCCAGCCCAAAATATGTTCAAAACCCACCAAAATGCACTTGAAACCGCCCAACTGGGCGGGAAACCTCCCAATCTGGCAACACTGTGTAGGCACTGCTGATGGTAGTAACACACGTTTGTGCTGAACTGAACACCCAAGAGATTCTTTTAAGCTGGGAAGGGTATCAAAACAATCCAAATCGAAGTGTTCAGAGCACAGGACGGATGTTGGTGAGGGCTCCCACTTGTCACGAGTGCGCCTGACTTGCTTCACCCACTTCGCATGCAGCTCGGGATCTCTGGGAAACTTGAATAAACTTACCCCATCCTTGTAGGTTTTGGAGCAAAAGCCGGCAACACAACGCGAAGGCATAATAACTACGGTATATATATAAAATAGTGCTGTCAAAAATGTCGCGTTATTAACGCGTTAACTTGACTCAATTTTAACGGCGATAATTTTTTTATCGCGAGATTAACGCTCTGTGACATGATGCCATGCCCCGCACAGCCAGAGTCCTCTGCCCTCCCCCGAAGAGCCACGGTGCTCGGCTTAGGTTTCGTTTTCCCATCGGCAGCTCCAGCCCCACTTTGCAGTGGCTGTGACAAGACGTGTTATGCTCTGCAATAAAAAAAAAAAAAAAAAACATTGGTACAACCAGTGTTCGAACTATGCCAATATTTTCGGGGGGTCCCTTATTTTACCTTGGGGGGGGGTGCTTGCGCTTGTCTCAGAGCACGGCTCTCCATCACGCGCTCACTTCGGATATGCAAATGCTTCCCGTTACACACGATTGCTATGTCAATAAACATCATTTTGCCAATATTTTAGAGACCCCCCAATATTTCCCAAATCATGTTTTCAAGGGATCTCATGTCTGTTTCAGGGGATCTCGGATCCCCCGTGTACCCCCGTAGTTCGAACGGTGAGCAAGCCCATTCACTTTTTTATGCTGATAAGAGAATTACAATGGTTTTTCATGTGACAAAAATGTGCGATTAAATTGCGATTAATCGCGAGTTAACTATGACAGTCGCGACATTAATCGCGATGAAATATTTTAATCGCTTGACAGCACTAATATATAATAATGTATAATAATAATACTAATAATGACAAACTGAACACCTGTCGCATCAACAACAAACTGGTAAGTTAGGAGGAAGGTTCTTTTGCTGACGTCATATAGCTCCTCCTCCTCCTGGGTGCTGCAGCCCCGTCAAATTTGCCCAAATAGCCGCGTTTTTTATCATAACTTGTAAAATAGGCGCCTTCGTGAATTAATATATGGATCATCGGGAATTACTTTTTATGTTATAAAACATCGCCAAAGATGTCAAAAACGTGTCATCAGCACTTTAATATAGTTATCAGCAGATGAAGTGAACAGCCTCCACCTGAAGCTCTTATACTCAAACATGACACAGGGGCCTCGGTCTTTCTGCCAGTTTCCATTGGGCTCCCAGCTGCCAAACCTGCGGGCATCAACGAAGCTCAGCACTCTCTGAGGAGCCTCGCTGGTGTAAAATCGCAGATGGGAATGTTTGGGGAGTTCTGATGCCGCGGTGAAGCGGAAATAGCCTGACATCCCGAACCGGAAGACGACATGCGCAGGCGCGTGGTCCAGTCCTGATTTCCCTTCCCTCCGTGTGTCAGTCTTGACCGGGGTGAGTGTGAGTCGCACTTCTTTTCCTCTGGCCATGGCACTGATTCGGTAAGCATCGCTGGCAAACGGCACCTCGGGTCCTTTACTCACCTCAGACTTCTCCACAGCGCCGGTGAACACCACACCTGCACAAACCGTGTTCACAAACACACTGGCCAGATGCAGCTCAGGACCCTCTGGCATTGTGGACGCTATTCACATCAACTCGACCCTAGCGGCGTGTGTAAACTCCGAGTGTGCTGTGGATGAGTCCTACAACCCAGTGCAACTTGCAAGATAATTGAACAAGTGTCGAAAGATTCAGTCCAAGTTGTTGCACATTCCAGCCGTTTTTGTAACAGTTGTAGTCGGTATCAACCAGCAAAAACTTCTGTCAGCTAGCACAATTTACTCACACTGTTTTCCACAACACCGCCATGTTTACGAAGAGGAAAGTGTAGTTTGATGGGAAATGTAGTTTCTCAGCAGTCCCTCTGTCTGAGGGGGGTTTCCCCCTGAGCTAAGCTAAGCTAGGTTTCTCTCAAGTCATAGTACAGTATTAAATCTTTTCAGAATTATTACGAGTAATTTCTTTTTTTTTTTTTTTATAAAAAACAACCTTCTAATCTATAGGCTACTTGAAGAATCTCTGACCATTTAATACTTAAGTACTTGAAGCATATGGGTCTGTCTCAGAATCTGGTCTCTCATTTGGGACATTATGGTCAAAAAATAAATTTTCTAATTTTACTTTTTTTTTTTGCATTTATCGGGCAACATGGTGGTGTAGTGGTTAGTGCTGTTGCCTCACAGCAAGAAGGTCCGGGTTCGAGCCCCGGGGCCGGCGAGGGCCTTTCTGTGCGGAGTTTGCATGTTCTCCCCGTGGGTTTCCTCCGGGTGCTCCGGTTTCCCCCACAGTCCAAAGACATGCAGGTTAGGTTAACTGGTGACTCTAAATTGACCGTAGGTGTGAGTGTGAATGGTTGTCTGTGTCAGCCCTGTGATGACCTGGTGACTCGTCCAGGGTGTACCCCGCCTTTCGCCCGTAGTCAGCTGGGATAGACTCCAGCTTGCCTGCGACCCTGTAGAACAAGATAAAGCAGCTAGAGATAATGAGATGAGATGATTGCTTGGGTTAAAAATGCCCAGTTATGATGACTGAATTGATTATTCACTTAAATATGAATAATATGATACATTTTGGGTATTTGATATGGCAAAATAGGACACAATGGAAAAATCAAGAACACACCAGAAAGATGAGAATAACAGCGCTGGTAAAAGAACAGCGACTGTACCGGCTGAAGGTCGCGTGGGTCTCTGTTGCGGCGCGCGAGCAACGGAACATCACTACCGCACTGGACGGAGTGCGAGGCGGGGGCGGGGCAAAATGACTGGCCGTAGATTCTATCAAAAGTTCGATCCAAATTGACCATGGTTGCAAAATATTGGCCAAAAATACGCAAACACTACGAAATATGAAAGTAAGATGAAAAAGAAACATTCTATTGCCTTATACTGCAAGACTAAAACAAAACTGTCAAAACTCACCTTTTCAATGATAACATCCGAACAGATCACCTTCTCCCGCGTAACAGAGAGCCCACAAATGGAAGCACAATCAACTTCTACCTGTTGGAGTGGAAAATTCCATTCTACACATGCAAATTGTTAATGTGTGTCCTTCCCCGCACACAAATAACACGCGACGGTAAAAAATAGACCACAACTCATTTTATAGCTCAGAAATTCATACAAGACCAGCTACCATCATAACATATTCTGTAAGAAACATATTCGATACCTAACTTTCAGCTTTCATTTTAAAAAACAATCACAGATTTATAACTAAATTTTTATATGGTGTAGTGATTTTAATTTACTACTTTTGGTGAGGTAGTGACCTTGACCCTGAGGCTTTCCGTTTAGATCAAAACACACGATCGTATTGGTTTTGGGTATGCGGAAAATGGAGTTACAATGGTGATCAAATATTTTGCATGATGTTTTATTACGGTTATGATTATTCTGTGAGCGCACCAATCCTTAGGTGTATAAAGTTACAACTTAAAATACAGTTAGTGATAACTGTAGACTTTTAAGTGGACTACAACCTTTTGAAGGGAATGCAATGTAGTCAACCATTTATCATGTCCCAGATCAAGCTGCCATTTTTCCACAAATTTGCAGAATTTTTGCCAAATTCTGAATAGAGTATTCACATCAAAGATTTAGTTTTATCTGCATTATTTCTTTCATCATTTTATTTCAAATTAAAACCAACATCACCATTCAAAACCGTATATACTTTATTGACTGTGAGTATATTTAGTGGTACCCCACTAAATATACTCATATATATACAGAGACCCGCGCGACCTTCAGCCGGTACAGTTGCTGTTCTTTTACCATATATGCACACTCATATACACACACTCATAAAAAAAAATCTCCTCACCCCCGGCGGGGGGGTGGTATCCATGTCATCCTCAAGCTCGGGTCCTCTACCAGAGGCCTGGGAGTTTGAGGGTTCTGCGCAGTATTTTCGATGTTCCTAGGACTGCGCTCTTCTGGACTGAGGCTTCAGATGTTGTTCCTGGGATTTGCTGGAGCCACTTTCCCAGTTTGGGGGTTACTGCCCCAAGTGCCCCCACTACCACGGGGACCACGCAACCCTTGACCTTCCACATCCGTTCCAGCTGCTCTTTCAACCCTTGATACTTCTCAAGTTTCTCATGTTCCTTCTTCCTGATGTTGGTGTCGGCTGGGATCGCCACATCTATCACCACCACCCTCTTCTGCTCTTTGTCCACCACCACTGTGTCCGGTTGGTTAGCCAGGATCTGTTTGTCAGTCTGGAAGCTGAAGTCCCACAGAACCTTGGCCCTGTTGTTCTCAGCCACCTTCTGTGGTATGGCCCATTGGGACTTGGGTACTTCTATTCCATACTGGTTGCAGATGTTCCTGTATACTATCCCAGCCACTTGGTTGTGCCTCTCCATGTACGCTGATCCAGCTAGCATCTTACACCCTGCTACTATGTGCTGGACTGTTTCAGGGGCTTCTTTGCACAGTCTGCATCTTGGGTCTGATCTACTCTGGTAGATCCTGGCCTCTGTGGCTCTTGTGCTTATGGCCTGTTCTTGTGCTGCCATGATTAGTGCCTCTGTGCTGTCTGTCAGTCCTGCATTATCCAGCCACTGGTAGGATTTCTTGATATCAGCCATTTCCTCTATCTGACGGTGGTACATGCCATGTAGGGGTTTGTCTCTCCAGGTTGTCTGTTCCTCCTCCTCCTCTGCACTCTCATCAGGGTTCTGATGCCTGAGCAGTTCATCCTTTGGGGCCATCTTTCTGATGTATTCTCGGATTTTCGATGTTTCATCCTGGACCGTGGTCTTGATGCTCACTAGCCCTCGGCCTCCCTCTTTCCGCTTAGTGTATAGTCTCAGGGTGCTGGACTTGGGGTGGAACCCTCCATGCATGGTGAGGAGCTTTCTAGTCTTGATATCTGTGGCTTCTATCTCCTCCTTTGGCCAGTTTATGATACCAGCGGGGTATCTGATGACTGGTATTGCGTACATGTTGATGGCTCGGACCTTGTTCTTACCATTCAGCTGACTTTTCAGGACCTGCCTTACTCTCTGGAGGTATTTGGCTGTGGTTGACTTCCTTGTGGCCTCTTCATGGTTTCCATTAGCCTGTGGGATGCCAAGGTACTTGTAGCTGTCTTGGATATCACCTATGTTGCCCTCTGGTAGGTCAATCCCCTCAGTCCGGATCATCTTGCCTCTCTTTGAGACCATCCGGCCACACTTGTCCAATCCGAATGACATCCCTATGTCATCGCTGTAGATCCGGGTGGTGTGGATCAGCGAGTCTATTTCTCGCTCGTTCCTGGCATACAGCTTGATGTCATCCATGTAGAGCAGGTGGCTGATTGTTGCCCCACTACAGAATCGGTACCCATAGCCGCTCTTCGTGATGATCTGACTGAGGGGGTTCAGGCCTATGCAGAACAGCAGTGGTGATAGCGCATCTCCTTGGTATATGCCGCACTTGATGTTGACTTGGGCAATGGGTTTTGAGTTGGCCTCTAGGGTTGTCTTCCACATTTCCATTGAGTTCTGGATGAAGGTCCTTAGGTTCCTGTTGATCTTATACAGTTCCAGACATTCCAGTATCCATGTGTGTGGCATTGAGTCATAGGCTTTCTTGTAGTCAATCCAGGCAGTGCACAGGTTGGTCTGTCTCTTCTTACAGTCTCGGGCAACTGTTCTATCGACCAGTAGCTGGTGCTTGGCTCCTCTGGTGTTACTGCCAATTCCTTTCTGTGCCTCGCTCATGTATTGAGCCACATGCTTACTCATTTTTGCCGCAATGATGCCTGACAGGGCCTTCCATGTTGTGCAGAGACGGGTAATTGGCCGGTAGTTGGATGGGATGGGTCCCTTCTGGGGGTCCTTCATGATTAGGACTGTCCTGCCTTGGGTTAGCCATTCTGGGTGGGTTCCATCCCTCAGCAGCTGGTTCATCTGTGCTGCTAGGTGTTCATGAAGTGCAGTTAGCTTCTTCAGCCAGTACGTATGGATCATATCGGGGCCTGGTGCTGTCCAGCTCTTCATCTTTGACACTCTTTCTTGGACGTCTGCCATTGAGATGGTTACTGGTTCTTGTTCTGGGAGGTTGCTGTGGTCAGCTCTTAGGTCCACTAACCATTGGGCATCGGTGTTGTGCGATGCCATTCTTTCCCATATGTCTTTCCAGTATTTTTCCACCTCAGCTCTTGGTGGGTCTGACCGGTTGTTGTTCCCCTGCCAGGACAGAGAGAGTCAGCTTTCCATTGATCACCCTAAGGGGCAATCCTTTGATCACCCTAATGACTCGCCGTTCACACACAGCCTCCAGTGACCCACACCAACATGATGCCTCAACGACACCTTAGATGAACTTGTCATCAGAATTCTGATTCTGATCCAGGAGAGGATAAATATCTGATACTCCCTATTAGTCAGACAGAACTGAGGAAGCCTTTCGGACGAGAGGTGAAACGTTTTCAAGAATCTTCAAGCAAGTCCAGTTGCCCTTTTCTACCACCCACAGAATAATAAAGTTAAATTTATATAGCGCCTTTCACAAACCCAAGGACGCTTTACACAGGAGTAACCCCCCCCCCCCCCCAAAAAAAAAGCCACGCTAGGAAGAGTAGTGTGAGGTAAAGAGAAAAGTTTTCAAGTTAGCTTTGAAGGAAGAGAGAGTGGAACAGTCATGAAGCGATTGTGGTAATGAGTTCCAAAGTTTAGGAGCAGCAACACTGAATGATCTGCCACCCATAGATACCAGTTTAAAACGTGGAACAGTCAGAAGTCTACAGATAGAAAATCTGAGGGAGTGGGAGGGACAGTACAAATGAATTAGCTCACAGAGATAGGAAGGGGTGAAACCATGAAGAGCTTTATAGGTTAAAAGCAAGATTTTGTATTTAATCCGAGAGATAACTGGCAACCAATGCAGTTGCTGTAAAACAGGAGTAATGTGAGCAGTGCGCTTGGTGAGTGTGAGGACTCTAGCTGCTGAGTTTTGGATGTACTGCAGGCGATTGAGCAATGTGGCAGGGAGACCATAAAAGAGAGAATTGCAATAGTCAAGACGAGAAAAAATAAACGCATTGACCAACATTTTGGCATCAGTTTCCAAGAGAAGAGGGCGGAGACGTGCAATATTGTGGAGGTGAAAGAAAGCATTCTTTGTAATTAGTTTAAAATGGGGTTCAAACATAAGGGTAGAGTCAAAGAGAACTCCAAGGTATTTTATAACTTGGGAAGCACTTATAGACACACCATCGACATCAATAGTAAAACTGGAGAAGTTCAGAACCTGTCTTTTGGTACCTACTAATAGAACCTCCGTTTTGCTAGCATTAAGTTTAAAGTGCATATTCTGGACCAATTTCGTTTTTTTTTTTTTTATATGAAAGTATGTCCCTTTACATACTCATCCAGAAGGGTAATTTTGCACAAGGCCATCTGTCTACAGCAGAAAAAAAATAAAATAACAAAACGCATCTGAAAAAATCCCAAGGGAGTCTGGAGCCAGATTCGTGACATTACCTGCGGAAGCACTAGCAGGCTGTGCGAGCTTGCATAGTTTCAGTGCATAGCCTGTGTAGACCAAGCGCTCCCATTTCTCTCTCATTGTCCGGTCTTTTGGAAAACATTGAGTACTAATCCCATCAAGATTGGTGTTGCTCCACCTTCCTACGATACATCTGTTAATCATTTTAATAATTACATGATAACATTGAAGAAATTTGCAGAAAACCACCAGGTCGTTGTGGCAGCAGGGGCATGGTCAAGCGGCGGTCTGTGAATGGAGGGCGGAGTCAGGGAAGGTAAGTGGCAGAATCATTGCACCTGATGTAAGTTAACCTGTGTTTGTGTGTCTTCCCCAGTGACCGCGTCCTATAAAAGGAGAGAGAGAGAGCAGAGTAAGGGAGCTCTCTTCCCAACCAGAACACTTGTGTGTGTGCGCGTGTGTGTGTGGCTGGGAGAGTGTGAAAAGCTGAAAAGCTACAAATAAAAAGAGTTTTGAGAACTCAGCTCTGGCCTGCCGTGCTTCTGTGCTCCACCCACCCGCTCTGATTCCTACAGTGGTGCCGAAACCCGGGACCGGAGCACAGAGGAGAACAGCCCCATGGAGTCCTCCCCCTTCCAGGACCTGATCCATGCCCTCGCCACGGCCCAACAGAGCCAGCACCAGGCGCTGGTTGCCCTCCGGAAGGAGCAGGAGCAAAAGGTTCGAGGCCCTGGTGCTGGCGCAGCAGGAAGATCGTCAGGCATTTCGGCACCTACTCGCGTCGGCGGGGCCCACCACTTCCACAGGCCCTCCCCACCTCACCCTAACGAAAATGGGCCTGCACAACGACCCCGAGGCCTTCCTCGCGCTCTTTGAGCAGGCAGCAGAGGCCTGGGGCTGGCCGGTGGAACAGCGCGCAGCACGCCTCCTCCCCCTGCTAACGGGCGAGGCGCAGCTGGCCACACTACAGCTCCCCGCCAACAGCTGGCTGGTCTACGCCGACCTCCGCCCGGCCGTCCTCCAGCGTGTGGGGCGCACCCCGGAACAACAACGGCAGCACTTCTGCGCTCTGCGCCTGGAGGAGGTTGGCCGGCCGTTCGCATTTGGCCAGCAACTCCGGGACGCCTGCTGGCGGTGGCTGAGGGCCGACAATCGCGACGCCGAGAGAATTGTCGATCTGGTGGCGCTGGAACAATTCACCGCCCGACTTCCCAAAGGAACAGCGGAGTGGGTCCAGTGCCATCGCCCAGCGTCGCTGGATCAGGCCATCGAGCTGGTGGAGGACCACTTGGCGGCTGTTCCGACAGCAGGACAGCATGTCTCCTCCCCTCTCCTCTCTCCCCCTCCCCTTCTGTTCCTCGTCCTCGCCCCGTTCTCCCACCGTGGAGGCAGGGGCTGGCTCCACCCCAGCCGGCCCACCGCACCCGCAGTGCCCTGCCGTTTCCCACTTCCGTGTCTGTCTCTCCTCCCCCCCTCAGGTGAGTGAGCTCCGGAACACTGGTGCAGAGAGAGAGAGCCTGGGCTGGTTTGCTGGTGCTGCGGGGAGCCGGGGCACTTCCAGCATCAGTGCTCGGCAATGGAGGTGGGCGTGGTGGTCCGGATCCCCGACGCGCCAGGGACCGCCCTCGATCAGGCCGGAGCGTATCGCATACCGGTGAGTATCCAAGGGGATATGTATCAGGCTTTGGTGGACTCCGGCTGTAATCAGACCTCAGTCCACCAAAGCCTGGTGCAAGACGAGGTATTGGGGAGAGCACAATTGGTGAAGGTGTTGTGTGTGCATGGGGATGTTCACAACTACCCTTTAGTGTCAGTCCACATTCTATTTCGAGGGGAGAAATTTAGAGTAAAGGCGGCGGTTAATCCTTGCCTTACCCACTCGATAATTTTGGGGACTGATTGGCCGGGATTTCGGGAATTAATGACTCATTTAGTGAAGAGTGGGGCCTGCCATAGTTCAGCAGGGGGAGGGCCCGGTGTGGCATTGGCGGGAACAGCTGTCACAGAGCCGTCTACGTCATCACCGCGTCAGAGTGAGGAGCAGCAGGCTCCTCCTCCCTCTCTCGGGGGATCCCTTGCGGATTTCCCATTAGAGCAGTCGTGAGACGAGCCTCTGCGGCATGCGTTTGACCAAGTGAGAGTAATCGATGGTCAAACGCTCCAGCCAAACGCCACCCCGTCGTTCCCCTGTTTTTCCATTATTAAGGATAGATTATACCAGTGGTTCCCAAACTTTCTCTGCTGGGCCCCCCTTTGGTAGATAAGAAATTTTTGCGCCCCCCCCCCCGACAAAAAGAGAAAAAAAAAAGATAAACAGGACACACATACACATTTTGTTTTCAGACTTCATTGCAGTTTATTAATACAAACCTCAACCTTTTTTGAACAAATAAAAGTAAACTGCCATAAACTACAGGTTGCAATAAAATTATTTTAAGTATAACTGTTTTCAAGCACCTTAACTGTGTAACAGGTTTCTTTTTTTAATATTCAACATTATCAATGCAGTTTTCAAACATTGCCTCTCTGCAAAAATGGGTTTTAAAACATGACCAACTCCCTGAGAAGAAAAAAACAAAAACCTAAAGATTTGTTGTGCAAAAATGACACCTTTAATCCTCGCATCTTTTCAGTGACTGGTGTGGGCCTGCTTCATGCTGCAGATCTTCTCAAATCTGGGTTGCAGTTTTGAGATTGAAAATGAACTCAGAGTGGCAATGTCCAGCTTTGATCTGTATTTTGTCTTGATTGAGGCCACAGCAGAAAAACCTCTCTCACATAGGTAGGGTGTGGCAAAAGGAAGAAGTATGGCCAGGGCTCTCTTACCTAGCAGTGGGTAATCTTTCTCCACTCCAATCCAAAATGTAGCCAGTGTCTTTGACTGAAACTGCAGCCTCATTGTTGAATCAGAGGTGACATCAATGAACTGTTCCTCCTCTGACGTGCTGAAGTCGGCAGGTGGTGTTGCACTGAAGGGGTCACGGATCCAGTCATATTCTTTGGGATCCTGCATCAGGAAATATTTCTGGAAATGGTTCTGAAGGGCAGAGATGTGTGCTTTCATGCATGGGATCACTGTGTTCTGCAGTTTGTTGTCTTCAGTGAATGATTTCAGGTTCTCAAATGAGTCCACATTTCCAACCTTCACTCGCTGCAGCCACATCTCAAGTTTTCTGGTGAATGATGTGATTTTATCTGCCAGATGTGGGAGGTGTGTATTTGTGCCCTGCAACTGCAAATTCACTTCATTGAGTTTCAGAAACATGTCACTGAGGTATGCAAGTTTCATGAGGAACTTGTTACAGTAAAATTTGTGGGCAAGATCATTGCCCTCTTCCTTCAAAAAGATGCGGATTTCATCTCGCAGTTCAAAGACCCTGGACAGCACCTTCCCACGTGACCGCCATCGGGACTCGCTGTGAAACAGAACAGCTGTGTGGTCGGAGCCCATTTCCTCGCACAGTGCCGAAAAAATCCGGGCTTTGACAGGCCGTGTTTTGATGTAGTTGACTGTGGCAATAACGTCGGTCATTACATCATTCAGCTCGGGACTCAGCTGTTTAGATGCCAGTGCTTTGCGGTGTATCATGCAGTGCATCCACTGCACATTGGGGGAGATGCGCTTGATGAGCGCTTGCAGCTCTACCCGTTTCCCAGCCATAACCTGTGCCCCATCAGTGCAGATCCCCACACAGTCCTCCCATTTCAGGTTGGCCTCTTTCAAGTAAGAGTCAATGATTTTAAACAGTTCTTCTGCTGTGGCTCTGCCAGTAACTTTTTTGCAGAAAAGCAATTCCTCCCTCATGTCATCTCCATCTATGAATCTGACGTAAGTAATTAATAAACAGTCTTTGTTACTGTCAGTGGCTTCATCCATCTGAAGAGAAAAGCGGCTGTCACGCACTTTGTCATTAAGCTGCTCCTCTATGTCCTTTGACATGTCATAAATGCGCCTGCCGATGGTGGTGTTGGACAGAGGAATAGCCCTTAGTTTGCTGGCTGCAGTGTCATTAAGCATAATTGATACCATGTCCATAGCACAGGGAAGTACTAATTCCTCCGCTATTGTGTGCGGCTTTTTACCCTGTGCCACTTGGTAGGCAACTTTATATGAGGCGAGTTGAGCATTTGCCGGCACGGATGCAGCTTTAGTAAATAGGGACTGTTGAGCACGGCAGTTTACGAGTTTTTGTCTGAAAAACTCAACTGGCTTGTCTTTGTGCTCTGGATGTTTTGTCTCCAAGTGGCGTCTTAGCTTGTTCGGCTTCAAGCTTTCACCAGCTAGCACTTTAAGACAGACAACACACTGCGGTCTCTCCTCATTACCCACCGTTGTACAGGTGAAGCCAAAGACAAGATATGTGTCGTCATATTTTCTTGTCTTTGCCTTGGAATGAACTTGCTTTGGAAGCACATTTGGCGATGCTTCATCCTCTGATTTGCGTTTACGTGGGAGCCCTGCGCCCCCCACCAAAAACTTCTCCATGTTATGCTAGCAGTGTAATTTATTGATTGATTCATTCATTCCATCCGTGCCCCCCCTGCAATGGCTCTGCGCACCCCCCCACTTTGGGAACCACTGGATTATACTGAGTGACGCAGGACGCTCAGACTAAGGAGCCAATCACACAGCTTTTGATCCCAAAGAGCCGCTGGGAATTTATATTCCAGGCAGCTCACTTTAATCCCATGGCTGGACACTTGGGGCAGAATAAGACACTAGCCCGAATAATGGCCTGGTTCTATTGGCCAGGGGTTTGCGGCGATGTCTGTAGGTGGTGTACAGCGTGCCGCGAATGCCAGTTAGTAAATCCAGCGGCCATTCCAAAAGCATCTTTGCGCCCTCTGCCATTAATTGAGACCCCGTTCAAAAGAATTGGGATGGATCTCATTGGGCCATTAGATCGGTCAACACGAAGATAATCGCTTTATTTTAGTTCTGGTGGACTATGCAACGCGATATCCGGAAGCAGTGCCTCTTCGCAATATCTCAGCACATAGTATTGCGGAAGCACTCTTCTGCATCATCTCCCGAGTTGGAATCCCCCAAGAGATTCTGACTGATCAAGGCACTACATTTATGTCACGCACACTGAGCGAACTGTATGGGTTACTGGGAATTAAGCCGATCCGCACCAGCGAGGGCGCACACAACTGGGATAAATGGCTCAAGCCCCTGTTATTCACAGTGTGAGAGGTCCCACAAGCCTCCATGGGGTTCTCCCTGTTCGAATTATTATATGGGCGTAAGCCGCGGGGCATTCTAGATGTACTGTGGGAAAATTGGGAGGTGGGACCTTAAACAAGCAAAACTCCACCCCCCCCAACCCAGGAGAATTTGCGGCAGGCCCAAGAATGGCAAATCCGCCTGTACGACAGGGGCACGCGCCTTAGGGAGTTCGCACCGGGAGATAAAGTACTCGTGCTGTTGTCCATGTCGAGCTCCAAATTGATTGCCAAGTGGCAAGGGCCCTTTGAGGTCACACGGCGAGTCAGGGACGTCGACTATGAGGTGAGGCAAATGGACAGGGGTGGGATGTTACAGATTTACCACCTCAATCTTCTAAAACTTTGGAACGAGGAGGTCCCCGTGGCATTAGTGTCATTGGTTCCAGAGAAGGCGGAGCTGGGGCCGGAGGTTCAAAAGGGAACATTGACTACCACTCCGGTCCCCTGTGGAGACCACTTCTCCCCAACCCAACTCACAGAGGTTGCCCAGTTGCAAACAGAATTTTCTGATGTGTTCTCGCCCCTGCACGGCCGCACCCGCCTCATAGAACACCACATTGAGACGCCCCCGGGGGTGGTAGTGCGCAGCCGCCCTTACAGGCTGCCTGAACACAAGAAAAAGGTGGTTCGGGAAGAACTCGAGGCAATGCTCGAAATGGGCATTGTCGAGGAGTCCCACAGTGACTGGAGCAGCCCGGTGATCTTGGTTCCTAAGGCCAACGGGTCAGTCTGGTTCTGTGTGGACTATAGAAAAGTCAACGCTTGGGGGCGTCATAGCTCAGCTGGCTAAGGCGCCATACCATAAATCCGGGGACCCGGGTTTGATTTCGACCCGAGGTCATTTCCCGATCCCTCCCCATCTCTCTCTCCCGCTCACTTCCTGTCTCTACACTGTCCTATCCAATAAAGGTGAAAAAAGCCAAAAAAAAATCTTTTTTTTTTTTTAAAGTCAACGTAGTGTCTAAATTTGATGTGTACCCAATACCTCGTATTGATGAGTTGCTTGAGCGACTAGGCACGGCTCGTTTTTATTCGACACTGGATTTGACAAAGAGATATTGGCAGATCCCCTTAACTCCATTATCCCGAGAGAAAACGGCCTTTTCCACACCGTTTGGCTTACACCAGTTTGTCACACTTCCTTTTGGGCTGTTTGGGGTGCCCGCTACGTTCCAGCGGCTTATGGATAGGGTCCTCCACCCCTATGCCACCTATGCGGCCACATACCTGGACGATATCATAATCTACTGTATAGTAATGACTGGCCGCGGCATTTAGAACACCTAAGGGCCGTCCTTAGGTCGCTGAGGTGAGCAGGTCTCACAGCCAACCTGAAGAAGTGTGCGATTGGGCAGGTGGAAGTACGGTATCTGGGCTTCCACTTGGGCAATGGGCAGGTGCGTCCCCAAATTAATAAGACAGCAGCAATTGCAGCCTGCCCGAGGCCCAAGACCAAAAAGGGGGTGAGACAGTTCCTGGGGCTGGCTGGCTACTATCGTAGGTTTATACCTAATTATTCGGACGTCACCAGCCTGCTGACTGGTCTCACTAAAAAGGGGGCACCAGATCCGGTCCAGTGGACGGAGCAGTGCCAGCAGGCTTTCTCTGAGGTAAAGGCTGCACTGTGTGGGGGGGCCACTGTTACACTCCCCTGACTTTTCTCTCCCCTTTGTTTTGCAGACGGACGCGTCGGACAGAGGGCTGGGGGCTATTCTGTCCCAGGAGGTGGAGGATCGTCCAGTGCTGTACATCAGCAGGAAGCTGTCGGTGCGTGAGGGCCGCTACAGCACCATACAGAAGGAGTGCCTTGCCATCAAGTGGGCGGTCCTCGCCTTCCAGTACTACCTACTGGGATGCCCTTTCACCCTCTGTTCAGACCACGTGCCCCTCCAGTGGCTCTACCGCATGAAGGATGCCAACGCGCGGATCACCCGTTGGTATCTGGCACTCTAGCCGTTTAAGTTCAAGGTGGTCCACAGGCCGGGGGCGCAGATGGTCGTGGTGGATTTCCTCTCCTGTCGGGGGGGAGTCTGCTGCAGGCCGGACGGCTCCCCGGCCTGAGTCGGGTAGTGGGGGTATGTGGCAGCGGGGGCGTGGTCAAGCATTGGTCTGTGAATGGAGGGCGGAGTCAGGGAAGGTAAGTGGCAGAATCACTGCACTTGATGTAAGTTAACCTGTGTTTGTGTGTCTTCCCCAGTGACCGCGCCCTATAAAAGGAGAGGGAGAGAGCAGAGGAAGGGAGCTCTCTCCCCAACCAGAACACTTGTGTGCACTGCAAAAACTAGCCATCCTAATATAAGGAAAAACATAATAAATTTGAGAACATTTTGACTATAATCAAGTGAAATAATCTGCCAGTGCAGTAAGATAATTACACTTGGTAAAACATCTTCGAATAAGTTGGTTGCAATCTAGAACTAGGTTTAATAATCTCAAAATTGGTGTCTTGTTTTCTTCTAATAAGAAATGCTAGATCGTTTCAACTATTTTCAAGATATTTTCACTTGCTAAGATATCATTTTTTGCAGTGTGTGTGCGTGCGTGTGTGGCTGGGAGAGTGTGAAAAGCTACAAATAAAGAGTTTTGAGAACTCAGCTCTGGCCTGCCGTGCTTCTGTGCTCCACCCACCCACTCTGATTCCTACAGTCGTTTTCTCATAAACAAACCAGCGCTGACGTAGGATTCAGAGGGAGGCGTCGTGCACACGACGTCATGAAAATCAATGTTTCCCAGGAAATCCAAATGACAAGTTTATTCAGAGGCAGATGAATTTGCCTCAAATGGCTTGGTTTCAACTGAATTTTTCTGGTATTGCGCAAGGTAAAAAAATTGGACAAAATGCAAAAATGTGACAGATATTTGACCAAAGTTTAATATAAAATAGGAGAATTACATTGATCTTGCTCCTGAATGTACCCGTTATATGCACTTTAAGGCAGTTCTTATGCAACCATTGCTTAAGGTCAGTGATGCAAGTCCTTAGCAGCTGAACAGAGGCTATGGAAGGGGTAATAGTGATGTAGATTTGAATGTCATCAGCATAACAATGAAAGTTAAGGCCATGGTTATGAATAATCTGGCCTATAGGAGAAACATATAAAAAGAAGGGGACCAAGGACAGAACCCTGAGGCACACATTGAGCAACAGTAACAGTGGATGATTTATGAACACCAATAGAGATTAACTGTTGCCTGTTTGCTAGATATGACTGAAACCAGGCTAAAGTGAAGCCAGTAATACCAAAAGAAGATACTCATTTCCAGACTCTCTCATGATGTACAGTGTCAAAGGCAGCTGTGAGGTCCAAGAGAACAAGGACATTGAGATGACCAGCATCGGTTGAGAGCAGAAGGTCATTAACAACTCTTGAGAGCAGATTCAGTGCTATGCAGATTGCGAAAGCCTGACTAAAAGGGTTCATAGAGATCATTACGAGCAAGGAAAGTATGAAGCTGAGAGGCTACAACTTGCTCCATTACTTTAGTTAGGTAACGTCACAGCAGGAAGGCTATCGGTCTCATCGCCATTTCCGCTATACTAAAACACACAGCTGACTGCGACGCCGATCCTCCATTTTGAGCTAATTTATCGCCATGCCACGTAGATATGTTGCTGGCGGGTGCAGCAACACGACAGAAGGTGGATTTACATTGCATTCATGGCCCAAGAATGTTCAAACTACAAAGATTTGGACGCCTTTTGCAAGAAGTTCATGGGCACACTGGGCGCCTATGAAGTGGTCTCTCCTCTGCTCGTTTTACTGAAGACTCGTACGAGACCTCTGATCTGTTGAGTTGCGTTGGCTATAAGCCCGTATTGAAAGAGGGTGCAGTACCAACAATTAAAGGAAAAGAAAACTACAAGAAAAGAAAAGTATTTATTTAATTAATTAATTTTTTAAAAAGGAAAGTGAGTTCAGTTGCACCAGTCCTCCCCGAGTGAGCCGAGGGTTGTTGCTAAAACCCGGGACGGGACATATCACTCAGGCAGTGACCTCCCTGCAATTGTTGCTAAAACTGGTAACATCCCGTTCTGTCCCGGGTTTTAGTAATTGCCTGAGCCAAGCAGTAATGGTGGAATGCACAGTATGAAGAAAAGTGAATGAGTGGAGCAGCCATCTGATTTCTAAACTGGATATTGCTGCCATCTCACCCTTGCACGGAAGAAGCGAATGAACGGAGAACTGAAAGTCAGATTGTTTGTTTCAAAAACAACTGGCCACAAGATCAGCCTTCAAGAAGCGAGAACACAGATGGGTAAGCTCTAACTCTTATTTGGATTAAAAAAAAAAAACACGTTGTTTACCTGCATTTAGATTAATACATGTAACTTGTATTGTGTGTTTAAGTTACCGGTATAAGATTATTTAATTTGCTTCAGAATGTGATTGTCTCAGTTCATCTGATTATTTAATTAGCTTTTTACACTTTATCAGTGAAAATGCATGCATGTACATGTATGTTGCATAAGTTATAACACCTATCCTGTTTTAATGAGAGTCAACCCACAATCAGTGAAGTCAAATCAGTCTTAGTTGAGCAAGTCGGTAACGGTATTTCTTACTTTCACCATAAATTTTTATTTATATGACTTTGGTCTATAGCTGTCAAAGGCCTCGGCCTTAAAACCGATTCCTGCTGTGATGTCACGCACTCAGGGCTGGCTGGCTCAGCGAGGCAGCTCGAATGCCAACTTTGCAGTCAATTTTAACTCTCAAAAATTTATATTTTTTATTCCCATTTATGCAGCATACAAGAATCAAGGATGGAGATACTATCCACTCAGAAATTTATTTAAAAATAAAGGCTCTGCATATCTCCTTTACGTACTTGTTGGCCAAGTTGTCATCCTTAATGGCAAACACTTCCCATCCACTGCAGGAGACAGTAGCAGCACTGGGCAGCTCCTTCAGCAGGGGTGTAGCTGGGGGGGGGTGTCCTGGGGTACCCGTAATCCCCCCCCCCTTGTCGGACCATACAACCCCGATTCCAAAAAAGTTGGGACAAAGTACAAATTGTAAATAAAAACGGAATGCAATAATTTACAAATCTCAAAAACTGATATTGTATTCACAATAGAACATAGACAACATATCAAATGTCGAAAGTGAGACATTTTGAAATTTCATGCCAAATATTGGCTCATTTGAAATTTCATGACAGCAACACATCTCAAAAAAGTTGGGACAGGGGCAATAAGAGGCTGGAAAAGTTAAAGGTACAAAATAGGAACAGCTAGAGGACCAAATTGCAACTCATTAGGTCAATTGGCAATAGGTCATTAACATGACTGGGTATAAAAAGAGCATCTTGGAGTGGCAGCGGCTCTCAGAAGTAAAGATGGGAAGAGGATCACCAGTCCCCCTAATTCTGTGCCGACAAATAGTGGAGCAATATCAGAAAGGAGTTCGACAGTGTAAAATTGCAAAGAGTTTGAACATATCATCATCTACAGTGCATAATATCATCAAAAGATTCAGAGAATCTGGAAGAATCTCTGTGCGTAAGGGTCAAGGCCGGAAAACCATACTGGGTGCCCGTGATCTTCGGGTCCTTAGACGGCACTGCATCACATACAGGCATGCTTCTGTATTGGAAATCACAAAATGGGCTCAGGAATGTTTCCAGAGAACATTATCTGTGAACACAATTCACCGTGCCATCCACCGTTGCCAGCTAAAACTCTATAGTTCAAAGAAGAAGCCGTATCTAAACACGATCCAGAAGCGCAGACGTCTTCTCTGGGCCAAGGCTCATTTAAAATGGACTGTGGCAAAGTGGAAAACTGTTCTGTGGTCAGACGAATCAAAATTTGAAGTTCTTTATGGAAATCAGGGATGCCGTGTCATTCAGACTAAAGAGGAGAAGGACGACCAAAGTTATTATCAGCGCTCAGTTCAGAAGCCTGCATCTCTGATGGTATAGGGTTGCATTAGTGTGTGTGGCATGGGCAGCTTACACATCTGGAAAGACACCATCAATGCTGAAAGGTATATCCAGGTTCTAGAGCAACATATGCTCCCATCCAGACGACGTCTCTTTCAGGGAAGACCTTGCATTTTCCAACATGACAATGCCAAACCACATACTGCATCAATTACAGCATCATGGCTGCGTAGAAGAAGGGTCCTGGTACTGAACTGGCCAGCCTGCAGTCCAGATCTTTCACCCATAGAAAACATTTGGCACATCATAAAACGGAAGATACAACAAAAAAGACCTAAGACAGTTGAGCAACTAGAATCCTACATTAGACAAGAATGGGTTAACATTCCTATCCCTAAATTTGAGCAACTTGTTTCCTCAGTCCCCAGACGTTTACAGACTTTTGTAAAGAGAAAAGGGGATGTCTCACAGTGGTAAACATGGCTTTGTCCCAACTTTGAGATGTGTTGTTGTCATGAAATTTAAAATCACCTAATTTTTCTCTTTAAATGATACATTTTCTCAGTTTAAACATTTGATATGTCATCCATGTTCTATTCTGAATAAAATATGGAATTTTGAAACTTCCACATCATTGCATTCCATTTTTATTTACAACTTGTACTTTGTCCCAACTTTTTTGGAATCGGGGTTGTACGTTTTTTTCAATAGCCGCATAAGAATATTAGAAAAGTGGCCACTGTAACTTTTCTAACTTTTTTTTTAACTAGATTGTCACCACAGCCTTATTAGGGTTTCTATAACCTTGTATGGACTTCCTGTGGTTTGGGAGCAAAAACCCAGTTCTGCACGAGTGCAACACGATCGCACTAGAAAGCACGGTTAAGCTGCCAGCGTAGCTAGTCTTTTTAGTTGCAAATTACGAGAATTTCCTCGTGTTAATAATTTGCCATGTCAAAACAAACAAAACTTTCCTCCTTCTTTCAACGTGAAGAGAGGTAAGCAATTCATTACATATTTTTTTCCATCGAAGTTGCATTTTGTGGCTTCGAAGCTAAGTTTTAGTGTGCCGTTTCTAGAACACATCATCAAGAAAACGTGGAAGAATGCACTATGGCAGAGCAATCGACATTGACAAGATCGTTGACATCTTTGCCATTCGTCATCCACGACGCCTTTTACTTAGAAACATTTTGGCCGATGAGCAGTAAGACAACAAGAATAGAGAGATCTGCATCGGTTGACTCAGGCAGAGGACTGGAAACCAGAGGTTTAAACTGTGATACATGAACGGTGGGGTGAACATGTCGCATGGTGAGTGGTAATGCCAGTCTAACGGAACATGGGTTGATTACCTTCTTGATGAGGAAGGGTGCAAGGGACCTGGGTGCCAGCTTGCGAGAGACAGGCCCTAAGTGGCAGGTGGTGTGTGGAGAGCATAACTCGTTGACCCACTTGGTAGGTGGGTGTCTTGGAGCGATGTTTGTCGGCCTGCTTCTTGGATGCAAGTGCGGAGCGAATGAGTCTTCTCCAGGCCAATGCCCACGTTCTCCTGCAGTGGTGTATAAAGGCCTGGGCTGATGGAACAGCAACCTCTTCCTCCTGGCTGGGGAACAGTGGTGGTTGGTACCCTAGTGAGCACTGGAACGGAGAGAGACCTGTGGCAGAGGAAGGGAGAGTGTTATGTGCATATTCGATCCAAGGTAGGTACTTGCTCCAAGAACTGGCATCCCTGGATGCCATGCACCTGAGTGCAACTTCCAAAGCCTGGTTAGCCCATTCTGCCTGGCCATTGGTCTGTGGGTGGAAGCCTGAGGAGAGACTACAGGTGGCCCCGATGAGTTTGCAGAAGGCTCTCCAGAACTGTGCAGTGAACTGAGGACCCCGGTCAGAAACTATGTCGGTAGGCAGACCATGTAGGCAGAAAACGTGGTGGATGAGTAATTCTGCAGTCTCTTTGGCTGAGGGGAGCTTGGGCAGAGGAATGAAATGGACGGTCTTAGAAAAACGGTCAATGACAGTGAGGATGCATGTATTGCCACCTGAGTTGGGGAGTCCTGTGATGAAGTCCAGGGCTATGTGAGACCAAGGTCAATGCGGAGTAGGCAGGAGTCTTAGTAAGCCAGCAGGGGATCGATTGGCTGTCTTGTTCCGGGAGCATGTGTCACAGGCTGCCACGAACTCCTGGACGCCCTCCTTGCGCTGCTGGATGAGAGCCAGGGTTCGGGCGGCTCTCGGATGACAGGCCAGCTTGGAACCGTGACCCCACT
This sequence comes from Neoarius graeffei, assembly GCF_027579695.1. Lineage (NCBI taxonomy): Eukaryota > Metazoa > Chordata > Actinopteri > Siluriformes > Ariidae > Neoarius > Neoarius graeffei. The sequence continues at coordinate 72,454,686 of NC_083570.1, forward strand.
GCAGCACCTGAGTTCACACATGACAGGGAGCAAACAGATGGTTATGAGGACTATTGTTGGAGTTACCTTCACCGGGGTTCTGCTCCAGGGCCTTCTGCACGAGCGTCTCAACTTCTATAACAGCGGCTCCCGCCAGGCAGCATGGAGGAAGGATAGTCGCGGGTGGCTTGGACTCCTCTCGGTGGGAAGAGAACATCCTGGACAGAGCGTCGGGTTTGCCGTTCTTGGAACCTGGGCGGTAGGAGAGCGTGAAGTTGAATCGGGAGAAGAAGAGAGACCAATGGGCTTGACGATAGTTGAGATGTTTGGCAGACTTGAGGTACTCCAGGTTTTTATGGTTGGTCCAGACTAGGAACGGGAGGTCAGACCCCTCGAGCCAGTGCCTCCACTCCTCCAAGGCTAGTTTCATGGCCAGTAGTGCTCGGTCACCGATGTTGTAGTTTCGTTTGGCTGGGGATAGCCGGCGGGAGAAGAAGGAGGACCTTGCTGTCATTGGCCCTCTGGGATAGGATGGCTCTGACCTCGATGATAAACTGCTTGGTAGAATCGGGTATGGTGAGAATGGGTAAACCTGTGCTTGAGACTGGAAAAGGCTTTCTCCGCTTCCTCCCCCCACTTGAACTTGGTCAGGGCTGAGAGAGGTCTGGCCACCGTGTTGAAGTTGCAGATGAAACGCCTATAAAAGTTGGCGAACCCCAGGAAGCTCTGGAGCTCTCGTCTGGAAGATGGGGTGGGCCAGTCAGCAACTGCCTCCAGCTTGAGGGGGTCCATCTGGATCTTGGCTGGTGAAATGATGAACCCCAGGAACGAGACAGAGCCTTGGTGGAACTCGCTCTTCTCTGCCTTAATGAACAGCTTATTTTCCAGCAGGCGTTGAAGAACCTGCTGGACGTGACCCTGATGTTCCTCCAGGGAGTGAGAGAAAATCAAGATATCATCCAGGTAAACGAAGGCAAAAGGTGTTAAAGTCCCTCAAGACATCATTAACCAACGCCTGGAATACCGCGGGCGTGTTAGTTAGGCCAAAAGGGACTATGAGGTACTCATAGTGGCCTGTGGTGGTGTGTTGAAGGCCATCTTCCACTCTTCCCCTTCCCTGACTAGGTGATAGGCGTTGCACAAGTCCAGTTTAGTTAACACCTCAGCTCCCTGGAGTAGTTCAAAGGCTGTAGTCATGAGCGGTAGTGGGTAGCGGTTCTTGATTGTGATGGCGTTGAGACCTTGATAGTCAGTGTAGAGGCGGAGCGACTTGTCTTTCTTCTCCACGAAGAAGAATCCTGCCCCTGCTGGGGAGGAGGAAGAGCGGATGATCCCAGCTGCCAGAGACTCAGTGATGCATTTCTCCATGGCTTGTCTCTCAGCGGGGGAAAGAGAGTAGAGACATCCCTTGGGTGGCGCTATCCCTGGCAGGAGGTCAACACCGCAGTCATAGGGCCTATGAGGGGGAAGGGACACTGCTTGGGTCTTACTGAAGACAGGCTTGAGGTCCAGATATTCCGGAGGCACATGAGAAAGGTCAGGACACTCGCTGGCTGAGGTGGTTTGGTGGGAGGCAGAGCGGAGTTCAGGCAGGAGGTCAGGCAGGAAGGACTCCAGCCTAAGATGGTGTGGTCAGTCCAGTTTAAGTGGGGGTTGTGCTGCATCAACCAGGGTAATCCAAGAATAACGGGAACGTGAGGGTTGTTCATGATGTGAAGTTGTATAGTTTCGGAGTGATTGCCTGAAATCCTTAGGGCGAGCGGGGTGGTGAGGTGAGTGATAGTGGCACTGGCTTGACCACCAAGTGTCAGGACAGTGAGAGGGACCTCGAGGGCGAGCAACAGGATTCCGAGATCCTTGGCGGTGGCGGAGCAGGTCAGGTTCCTGTCCACCCCTGAGTCGACGAGTGCCTGAAGATGGTGATGCCGATTGTTGAGAGTGATGATGATGGGGAGCAACAGTTGGTCGGCAGGAGACTGGTTCCGAGCATTGCCCACCAGGGCCCCTCGATTCACTGGTGGGCTTGTCCTTTTAGTGGGCAGGCTCGGTAGATGTGCCCCTGCTGACCACAGTAGAAACAAGCCCCCGTGCTCCGTCGGCGCAGTCGTTCCTCTGCTGACACCCGTACCCGATCTACCTGCATGGGTTCGATGGATGAGGCGGGTGGTGGAGAGGGGTTGAAGTTGCGGCGGCTCCTCTCTCTCCTCCGTTGTTGGACCCGCGCGTCAATACGATTGGCAAGGTCCATCAGGCTGGAGAGGTCCGACGGCAGTTCCCACGAGACGAGTTCATCCTTGATAGCGTCGGATAAGCCGTGTAGGAACGCGTCGACCAGGGCACTCTCATTCCAACCGCATGATGCTGCCAACGTCCGGAACTCGATGGCATAATCTGAGGTAGATCAGGACCCCTGCCACAGCTCCATGAGCTCTCTTGCCGCCTCCCGGCCAGACAGAGAGCAGTCGAATGTTCGCCTCATTTCCTCAGAGAATTCCTTGAAGCTGGAACAACAGGGCGCGTTGGCATCCCAGACCGCCGTCCCCCATTCCCTGGCCTTGCCGGTGAGGAGCGTGATGGTATAGGCTACCCAGGAGCATTCTGTGGGGAAAGCCAGAGGTTGAAGCTCCAAGATCAGCGAACACTGACAAAAAAGATCTGCAGGTACCTGGTTCTCCACTGTAGGGCTGAGGCAAAGGGAGTCTTGGTTCGTGGAGAGCGGCGGTGGCGGGAGGTGAAGAAAGAGACGGCTGGGCAGGGGTAGGCACGGCTTGGGAGTGCTGGAGTTGTGTGGCTAGGAGATTGAGTGAGTCAGACAGGGTGGCCAGGTTCTGAGTGATCTGCCTGAGTTCCTGTTGGTGGGTCCCAAGGAGGGCTCCTTGCTGCTGCATAGCCGTTCTCAGATGGTTAAGTTCCGCTGGATCCATGTTGGCCAGAACGTACTTGTTAAGGGTGGCGAGATGTGGTGAGTTAGGATCCAATAGCAGAACACAAATCAGACAATTCAATGAATAAAAAATGATTTAATTAAAGTCCAAAAAGACTCAACGAACAAAAATGGCAAAAATAGTCCAGACAACAACAAGGTAGCCAAAGAGCTAATATGAAAAACATGAAAAATAGTTCTGACAAAAACTGGAGACAAAAAACATAGTGCAAAAAACTGTGTCTAAGACTAGGCAAAACAGAGAGCAAAAATCCAGGAAGCAAAAAATGGCACAGAGACGACGTGAGAAACAGACAAGCTGTTCTGGCAAAGTCCCCTTCTGAGAACGGCCTATTTATACACGGCAGAGCAGACCAGGAAGTGAATGCCGGCAAGATGGAAGTCCCGTCCCGGATCTGGATTGCGCTGAACTGGGAGATAGTAAATCTCCGGAGTGGAAGTCCGGGGCGGATCATGACAACAACTTTTTATTATTACTTATTTGCAATTATTTATTTATTTATTATTAAAATGAAACTTTTGATAACATTTTGTTTTGACATTTTGTATGGGGCTAATGTGGGAGACTGGAAGTTGAACTACCCACCCACCTACCCAGTAGCAGTTCTGGTTTAGGTTGTTCACTTTGTCACTGGGCGTCTTACCCATAATGGGACCTACAGTGGGGCAAAAAAGTATTTAGTCAGCCACCAATTGTGCAAGTTCTCCCACTTAAAAAGATGAGAGAGGCCTGTAATTTTCATCATAGGTACACTTCAACTATGAGAGACAGAATGGGGGGAAAGAATCCAGGAAATCACATTGTAGGATTTTTAATGAATTAATTGGTAAATTCCTTGGTAAAATAAGTATTTGGTCACCTACAAACAAGCAAGATTTCTGGCTCTCGCAGACCTGTAACAACTTCTTTAAGAGGCTCCTCTGTCCTCCACTCGTTACCTGTATTAATGGCACCTGTTTGAACTCGTTATCAGTATAAAAGACACCTGTCCACAACCTCAAACAGTCACACTCCAAATTCCACTGTGGCCAAGACCAAAAAGCTGTCAAAGGACACCAGAAACAAAATTGTAGACCTGCACCAGGCTGGGAAGACTGAATCTGCAATAGGTAAGCAGCTTGGTGTGAAGAAATCAACTGTGGGAGCAATTATTTGAAAATGGAAGACATACAAGACCACTGATAATCTCCCTCGATCTGGGGCTCCACGCAAGATCTCACCCCGTGGGGTCAAAATGATCACAAGAACGGTGAGCAAAAATCCCAGAACCACACGGGGGGACCTAGTGAATGACCTGCAGAGAGCTGGGACCAAAGTAACAAAGGCTACCATCAGTAACACACTATGCCGCCAGGGACTCAAATCCTGCAGTGCCAGACGTGTCCCCCTGCTTAAGCCAGTACATGTCCAGGCCCATCTGAAGTTTGCTAGAGAGCATTTGGATGATCCAGAAGAGGATTGGGAGAATGTCATATGGTCAGATGAAACCAAAATAGAACTTTTTGGTAAAAACTCAACTTGTCGTGTTTGGAGGAGAAAGAATGCTGAGTTGCATCCAAAGAACACCATACCTACTGTGAAGCATGGGGGTGGAAACATCATGCTTTGGGACTGTTTTTCTGCAAAGTGACCAGGACGACTGATCCGTGTAAAGGAAAGAATGAATGGGGCCATGTATCGTGAGATTTTGAGTGAAAACCTCCTTCCATCAGCAAGGGCATTGTAGATGAAACGTGGCTGGGTCTTTCAGCATGACAATGGTCCCAAACACACCGCCCGGGCAACGAAGGAGTGGCTTCGTAAGAAGCATTTCAAGGTCCTGGAGTGGCCTAGCCAGTCTCCAGATCTCAACCCCATAGAAAATCTTTGGAGGGAGTTGAAAGTCTGTGTTGCCCAGCGACAGCCCCAAAACATCACTGCTCTAGAGGAGATCTGCATGGAGGAATGCGCCAAAATACCAGCAACAATGTGTGAAAACCTTGTGAAGACTTAGAGAAAACGTTTGTCCTCTGTCATTGCCAACAAAGGGTATATAACAAAGTATTGAGATGAACTTTTGTTATTGACCAAATACTTATTTTCCACCATAATTTGCAAATAAATTATTTAAAAATCAGACAATGTGATTTTCTGGATTTTTTTTCCTCATTTTGTCTCTCATAGTTGAGGTATACCTATGATGAAAATTACAGGCCTCTCTCATCTTTTTAAATGGGAGAACTTGCACAATTGGTGACTGACTAAATACTTTTTTGCCCCACTGTACCTCTTGTCACATATTGTTACTAGCCCAGTGGTGGTGCCATCCTGCGTCAGGTTGCCCCATTTGGCCATGAGACTCTTACCCATCGTCAGATCAACAACTTGTCCCACATGATTATGTGCTCAGTGGCAGTGTTGTCCTGCCTTAGGTTGCTCCACTTTTGCCTTGAGAGTCTTACTCGTCATCAGATTGACACCTTGTCACACATGGGTATGGTAAAATACTTTAATCTGTATAATTTATCATCTAACAGTGCATATATTTAATTAATTTCTGTTAGCTTTTACTTTTTCATAGAAACTTCCTATTCTAATTTTAGATCTGGTTATTGGTGTTATCAATAAAATAGAAGACCTGATGCTTTTTAACCATTTACATCTAATGTTGGTCCCTGGTATCAGTCATCCCCTCAATAGATATTCATTCGTTCATTCTCTCTCTCTCAAAATGCAGTTTATCATTTTATTGAGGAAGCACAAAAGCATGTCCTTTAGACCTCATGGTGAAAAATTTTAAATGAGAGTTTAACAGCACTGTGGTATAATATAAGACATTATATGCATTTTGGGTTGCAGGCCTTGTCTTATGAAATAAAATCTGAGGTGCTGGTGCTCTGTGATTGGAGGAAGTTGCAGCCACTTGGTGCTCTGTGTTTGGATGAAGCTATATGCACTTATTATAAATAAATATGGTCTGAATTACTTTCCCTCATGTCCACTTGCCCGTGATTAACATGGTCTGTTATTACCAGATCCTATTTAGGCCAAGTTTACATTAGACCGTATCTGTCTCGTTTTCTTCGCGGATGCACTGTCCGTTTACATTAAAACGCCTGGAAACGCCGGGAAACGGGAATCCGCCAGGGTCCACGTATTCAATCCAGATCGTGTCTGGTCCGGTGCTGTGTAAACATTGAGAATACGCGGATACGCTGTGCTGAGCTCTAGCTGGCGTCGTCATTGGACAACGTCACTGTGACATCCACCTTCCTGATTCGCTGGCGTTGGTCATGTGACGCGACTGCTGAAAAACGGCACGGACTTCTGCCTTGTATCACCTTTCATTAAAGAGTATAAAAGTATGAAAATACTGCAAATACTGATGCAAATACTGCCCATTGTGTAGTTATGATTGTCTTTAGGCTTGCCATCCTTCCACTTGCAAGTGGTAAGTGATATGCGCTGGGATCACACACACAGCGGCTCAGTCCCGAATCACTGCTCGTGCACTTCACTCGCGCGCTCTGTGAGCTGCGCAGGGCCGGAGTGCGCACCCTCCAGAGGGCATTCGCTGTTCAGGGCGGAGTGATTTGGAGCGCAGGATGCCTGCGGAGCCGAGCGTATCCGTGTATTGGTGTTGCTGTGTGCACGCGAATCGTGTATTGGTGTTGCTGTGTGCACGCTAATCGTTTTAAAAACGTTAATATGATGATCCGCTGATACGGTCTAATGTAAACCCCACCTTAGTCTGCAGAGCTCGTCATGCTCAGTTTAACCCAGCTCTTAATTGCTTTTACTGATGGCAGTGATTGAAACCCGACCTCCCCTGGAGTTGGGAAGTCAAGCAGCGGATTGTTTACATGGGTGTAAGGAAAGGGTGAGTGATCAGGAGTACCATGGACATTTCAAACCTCTCCTACCCTTAGGGGCCAAGGGGCAAAACAGTTTTTCCCCCACACCCATCATTCTGAAAAGAGTCTAACACGGGGCAAGTAAATAGGAGTTGGGAGCAGACGGAGAAATCATGGAGCAAGTAAATAGCATTTGGGACAGTGATCAACAAGTAAGTGATATCAGGACACATTGTACTAATAGTACTTCTGACAAGGGCACGGTCCTCAGTAAAGTAGTCGCATCTGGTGGTTGTACACTGAAAGCAATCTAGTACTTGCGAGACACCTCCGAGCCAAAGAGTCACACTGAGTTTTTCTATATTTCCTTTCAGTGTGTTGGTCTGAGGAAGAAACCATGGCCTATGAGGTTGCCTCCCTGCTAATTACTGATGAGTAAAGAGCCATATTGGAGGGTGGACGCAGAACTAGATCTGGCAGGACCCAGACTTATTTCACTGAGAGTGGGAGACCCACCCCAACCCCACCAGAAAAGTATGCCTCTGACCATGGGGAGCCAGAGAGCACAGACAGTGAGGAGGAGCATTTGAGAACTGCTGCCTACCACTCAGGGCCAAAATACAAGGCAAGGTGCAGAGTCCACCGGGACAGAATGATGAGAGTTGCACTGGAACCCCCCACCAGTGGGGAAGATGAGGGAGAGAACACAGAGTCCCCAGTCAGTGATCAGGGAGAGGAAACATGTGGCTTCCCTGATGTCAATGATCATGAGCAGGACAGAGAAATCAGTACTGGCACCCAAGCCAGTGATGAGCACCAAGGCAGCCCTATTGCTCCAGAGGGTCATGGTGACTTGTCAGAGGAAACATGCAGTGAGCCCAGTGGCTCCACCAGTGTCTGTGAAGACCTTGACACCACCTCAGGGGAGGAAGATGGTCTCTTTACTGATTCAGAGAAAGGACTTGATCAGAGAGCATGCAACAAAGTCCGTAATCAGCATGTAACCAGGATTGAGACCACATGGCATCATGGTGGCATCAGAATTAGAGAGCGATGATGATGATGGATGGTCACAAAGTTTGAGGCACCATCAGTTGGAAGACTTCACTGGTGAAATTCCTGGTGCAGCCATCAACCTCAGTCCAGACGCCACACCACTGCAGGCGTTCCACTTGATTTTCCCAGAGACTCTGGTGCACAAACTGAAAAGAGAGACTAACAGATATGCTCGATGGGTGTGCGATAAGAAGGGAGAATTGGACAATAATTGGCATAGGACTGATGATGAAGAAATGAGAGCTTACATGGGCCTCCTGATACTGATGGGAGTGAACCAGAAGAATTCAATTCCAGAGTACTGGAGCAAAAAACAGTGCCTCAGGAATGATTTTGTGGCAAGCACCATGTTCAGAAATCGTCTCCAAAAGATAAGCCAGTATTTCCACTGCAATAACCCAGACAAAGACCCTGCCAACATCAGCAACCCAGCCAGAAGGGCAGCAGCAAAGAGGAAACACCCAGTATTCAAAGTAGAGCCTGTACTGAAGCAAGTATTAGAGCGCTCCAGAGAGTGTTACAACATGCACAGAGAGGTAACTATTGATGAGGCAATGGTGGCTTATAAAGGGCGATTTGGGGGCATTCCAACAGTCTTCCTTAAGGGCACACAACATGCCAAGGGGTTCAAAGCATATGTCCTGGCTGATGCACACACCAGCTATGTCACCAACATGAAGTTCATGACAAGTACTGGCAGCCATGAGTTGGACATGAGGCAGGCAAAAAGAACCAGAGCCACATGTGTTGACCTCATCAGTCACATCAGGGGCTTCCACCACATTTTGTATACTGACTCTTATTATACCAGTTATGACATGGTTACCCACCTCCTGGATCACCACAGCACCTATGTGGTTGGTAGTGTGCGCCAGGACAGGAGAGGGTTCCACACTGCCCTCAGAACCAACCTAAGAAGAAACCCTGACAGTGAGAGAATCAGAACCCTACAGAGGGGACAGTTTCAATCCAGGCAGAAAGGTGAAGTTGTCACAGTGGTATGGAAAGATTCAAACCTCCTTTCTTTGATGACATCCTGCATGGAAGGCTTCAGGGAAGAAGGAGATGAGAGAGTGGTGAGGTTCATCCGGAACCCAGAGACAGGAAAGAAGGTTCCATACTTGCTACCTGCCCCAAGGGTAGTGGACGAGTACAACTGCTTCACGGGTGGTGTGGACAGGGCAAATCAGATCCGATCCTACTATAGCTCCCAGCGCCAGGCCCACAAATGGTGGAAATATCTGTTCTATTACCTGCTTGATACAGCCCTGGCTAACAGCTGGATAATATACAAGGAGCTGGTTAACAAGAAAAAGTCCCACAAGGACTTCCAAGTGGCAGTGGGTCAAGCCTTGGTTGGAGGACATACTGTACAAGCAGAAAACGGGGACTGTCCAATTCAGAGCCACCCATCATGACTTACAAGGGTCATGTTCTGGTCCGCCATGGGAAGAGAGCCTCCTGCAGAATGTGCATCAGGGTGGGTAGAAAGACTCCCTCAGGGGGATATGTTACCAGCATCTATAAGTGCAGTGAGTGCTCCATCCATCTCTGCAAAGACTGCTTCCTGCCATATCACCATGTCTGCACAGGAGCTCCTGATGTCACATGTGCCACACAGACAGAGGAGGAATACCTGGCTGAGGCAAGAAGGTGCTGGGGTTCCAGGGAAGACCAGCTCCACCCAGAGGGAGAGAAGGACACTCTGCCAGGAGAGGACAGGCTGCGACTAGACAAACCAGGCAGGGAAGGAAATAATTAGATTTGCCAAATTATGAGGAAAGGACAGTATCGGGGGGGTCATCAAATTTCTGAGAGATAATTTTGAGATGAAGTAATATTGTAATCTTTGTGTCTTAACATATATCAAGATGATCTATCAGCATGTTATCTAATGGCACATTACTGATGCTCCTGCTAGCAATCATAGGTATGCATTGCTGCCAATTCCTGCTTAGAACTTTTATGTGTCTGCTTTCAATCAGTAATTACTAACATCTTGACTGCTCCCAAGTCCTAATTCTTTCAGTAAACGGCAGCCAGCTATGATGTAATATTACTAAATTTCAACGTGGACCGTGCCCTGGTGCTATTTTTTTTTTTGCACCACTAAAACTGGGACCACCCCCAGCAACTATTTACTTGCACTAGTGGGTACCCCCAGTTCTTTTCCCTACTAATGCATGACCGGTTCCAATTACTAGATGTTGATAGCTTCTCAGGCCCAGCTGTTCTGTAATTTTACACAGGCAACAACCCAAGTCCTAATTACTTTGCTGAGAAAATCTAGGCCAAAGTACTGGATTGGCATGGCAGCAAGTAAATAGTAGTTGGGAGGATAATCAGACCTTGCATAGGTCCCTATGGGAGTAAAAGGATTAATTACTCATGACAGCCTGGCTGCTCTATTTACAAGCCACAGTATACGCAAAACATGGTGAATCTACAGATGTCAGCATAAAAAAAAAGAACTGTCATGGGAAATATATACTTTATTTTATGAACATTCATATAAACAATACAAAACATTTTCAAGTTTAAAACAAAAACAAACAAACAAAAATCAATCAACCTGACTGGGAAAAAAAACTGGACCAAATAATACAACTTATTTCAGTTATTAGTCCAGGGATCTGTCTGTGCATAGCTCTATATTGTACTAACGTGTCTTACAGTCTGTGCACATTTGTACAGAATCACTGTGGACCAACTAATGTAAATTGTTCTTAATTTGCTTTACGTTTAGTCCAAAAAATTATTTGAAACTTCTCATTGTGTGTAAATCTATATAATTGATACACCTTATAAGAGAATTACACCATCATGTTTTCTACTTCACAAAATAATCACATTAATTCCACTGGAACTGAAATCCCACCTGTGTGACTTCCAAAATATTGGCCAATGGGTGAATTGTGACCAGAAAGTAACAAAGCTACTTACAGTTCAGAGAGATTCTCTAAGTGGTAATGACACTTGTATATTTATAATGAATTACTAAAATGATAATACAAGATGGGTTCATTGCAGTGCATTCATCATAGCTTGCGCTTGTTTAAGTTCTAGAAAGCAAAGGGGAGGAAAAGACATATCAATTTACACTGTATGTATAAATATTGCACTTTAAAATTGAAAACAGCATATTAATTAGTTGCAAACTCTTAATCATACCTGTTAAGAGGACTCTAAACTTGTCTGCAGTGACTGACACTACTGTGGTCTCAGTAGAACCAGACTCTGGGTCTTGAGCCTGGAGCTTCAGCTGTACTGTGGGCTCATTCACCTCCTTCAGTTCACTAGAGCTCAGTGTGTAGTCCACCCTCCAGTTCACAGCTTCAAGACACCCCACTGAATACAGACAGAGATGCACTCTGCTCATTTGTGCTACATGTGGTACTGAATATACCATATTCACGATGTGCTCAGGAACGCTGCATAATTAGGGATTCATATAAAGGGATTCTCCATGCCTTTTCATACTCACAGCGTAGACTGCTCTCCTTTAGCTTCTCCTGCAGGGCTGTGTGTTTGTCTTCGTAAGATTTACACAGTCCTGTTGTGTGCTCTGCAAAGACATAATTACTATCACTGCCTAAGTAACGGCTATGTGAAAAGGTCTGAAAATAAATGTCATGCCCACTGAACAAAGACAAGGGTAATGTTGCTATGTTAGAGGACCATGTTGTACATCACCAGTTTTTGTGTTCCAGGTCATTCTCACCTTTTGGCAAGCCCAGCTGCTGAAGTTCACTGGATAGAGATTCACTATCAACATCATGCTTTGCTGCACTGGAGAGGATAAAACTCAGTACAGCAACACTGGCTTTAATATCTCCACTCTCTGGAACAAATACACTGATCAGTAAGATTGTAGGTCACAACAGCTTGCAACAAATAAATGAGAACTGTTGGTGAAAGTAGAGATACACAGAAAAGACTTTTGATCTTTTCTAATAATAAACCAACTTCTCTGGTAATAAGTATTTTGATACTGTTAAACTTTTAGTTTCAAAATGTTAATATATACACACTATTAAATGTACAATACTCAGTCTTTAAATATATAAAACAGCCATAAATACTGCCATTTCTGTATTTACAGTTGCAGTCAGAAATTTACATACACAGTAGGCATGTAATAATTCTTGTGACGATAAATTGCAACACAAATTTATGACTATTCAAATCGAGGAAATAAAAAAAAATGACATTGAGCCTATTATCAGGCTGTGTAATCTTCAGAATTTTTTTTCAAGGTGTTACTGCATTGTTTAATGTACAATAATGGGAATACACATGACTTCACCATAGGAAGAAGTAACACAGCTTTGTTTTCACAGCATTACACAAAAGACAGACCTAAAATGGGAAAGAGATGTTTTGCGATTGACTGTACAAATAGATTTAACAAGAAATTGGAGCTCTCTTTTTATAGACTACTGAAAGCTAAAGAAAAGAGAAGAAATATGGTCGGTAGTAAAATGTTCATAAAAGTTTATTAAGGGCTATTTGTTATTAACTTTTTTTCATTTTAATAAGAGGAATATTTTTGGTTAGTAGGCCAGTATATTTTACTCCAACCTTTACAAATGTGGATAAATTATTGTTTATTAAGAAAATAAAAAAAGTTTTCTTTTTATTTAACAAATGGAATATTTAAGTTGATAAAGAATAGGAAAATGCTGCATTTTTGTAGTAAATTTTTCTTCATTTATTTTTATTTTTTCAAAAATAACGTGAGGAAAATCAAATCGGTAACCCAATCTATATCATGAATGGAATTATAAATTTGGAGAACTATTACATGACTAACACACAGACGTGAATGTCATCTTGGGCATTTATGCTATGCCAGTATTGGGCTTTCAATGATTTCTTTGAACTGTTCTTTTCTGTGGCAGAATGATTGTACACCATACAATCTATTATACAATCTATTTCTTTCATACAAACAAACCAAGAATCTGTTGCACAGGTTTTAATTTGAGTTTTCTGAAAGTAACACATCATCAAAATTATACATACAGGCTCAAAAATTTACACACACCCAATTAGATTATAAAATTCGAAAAGGTATTTTAACTTGCCAAGGCCTCTTAACTTCCTCTTAGTGATCATGACTGACTACAGCTACTATCTTCTCTGTGCCAACAAGGAAAAAAAAGGGGTTTGTTTGACAGCACTCACTGGACTGACCAACACACAACACAATGGGAAAGTTCAAGGAGCTCAGTGCAGATCTGAGAAAGAGGAACATAGATTTACACAACTCAGGAATAAGTCTTGGAGCCATTTCTAAACAGATTCATAGATCATCAGTTCAAACCCCTGACTATAGAAAACATACAATGGTGCTTGAAAGTTTGTGAACCCTTTAGAATTTTCTATATTTCTGTATAAATATGACCTAAAACATCAGATTTTCACACAAGTCCTAAAAGTAGATAAAGAGAACCCAGTTAAACAAATGAGACAAAAAAATTATACTTGGTCATTTATTTATTGAGGAAAATGATCCAATATTACATATCTGTGAGTGGCAAAAGTATGTGAACCTCTAGGATTAGCAGTTAATTTGAAGGTGAAATTAGAGTCAGGTGTTTTCAATCAATGGGATGACAATCAGGTGTGAGTGGGCACCCTGTTTTATTTAAAGAACAGGGATCTATCAAAGTCTGATCTTCACAACACGTTTGTGGAAGTGTATCATGGCATGAACAAAGGAGATTTCTGAGGACCTCAGAAAAAGCGTTGTTGATGCTCATCGGGCTGGAAAAGGTTACAAAACCATCTCTAAAGAGTCTGGACTCCACCAATCCACAGTCAGACGGACTGTGTACAAATGGAAGAAATTCAAGACCATTGTTACCCTCCCCAGGAGTGGTCGACCAACAAAGATCACTCCAAGAGCAGGGCATATAATATGTTGGCGAGGTCACAAAGGACCCCGGGGTAACTTCTAAGCAACTAAAGGCCTCTCTCACATTGGCTAATGTTAATGTTTATGAGTCCACCATCAGGAGAACACAGAACAACAATGGTGTGCATGGCAGGGCTGCATGGAGAAAGCCACTGCTCTACAAAAAGAACATTGCTACTCATCTGCAGTTTGCTAAAGATCATGTGGACAAGCCGGAAGGCTATTGGAAAAATGTTTTGTGGAAAGAAATGACAACATGTTTTGGACAAATGAAAACACTGCATTCCAGCATAAGAACCTTATCCCATCTGTGAAACATGGTGGTGGTAGTATCATGGTTTGGGCCCGTTTTGCTGTATTTGGGCCAGGACGGCTTACCATCATTGATGGAACAATGAATTCTGAATTATACCAGCAAATTCTAAAGGAAAATGTCAGGACATCTGTCCATGAACTGAAATCTCAAGAGAAGGTGGGTCATGCAGCAAGACAACGACCCTAAGCATACAAGCCATTTTACCAAAGAATGGTAAAAGAAGAATAAAGTGAATGTTTTGGAATAGCCAAGTCAAAGTCCTGACCTTAATCCAATCGAAATGTTGTGGAAGGACCTGAAGCGAGTAGTTCATGTGAGGAAACCCACCAACATCCCAGAGTTGAAGCTGTTCTGCACGGAGGAATGGGCTAAAATTTCTCCAAGCCGGTGTGCAGGACTGATCAACAGTTACCGGAAACGTTTAGTTGCAGTTATTGCTGCACAAGGGAGTCACACCAGATACTGAAAGCAAAGGTTCACATACTTTTGCCACTCACAGATATGTAATATTGGCTCATTTTCCTCAATAAATAAATGACCAAGTATAATATTTTTGTCTCATTTGTTTAACTGGGTTCTCTTTATCTACTTTTAGGACTTGTGTGAAAATCTGATGATGTTTTAGGTCATATTTATGCAGAAATATAGAAAATTCTAAAGGGTTCACAAACCTTCAAGCACCACTGTAGACAGTGCATCATCTCTAAAAAGTGAAGCCACCACAGGTCTAGCACCCCTGCTGGCTGGCTGCAGTACAATTTTTAGCACCACTCAATCCTATTTGTTTCAGAAACAAAATAACAGCCCCCCCCACACACTTTTCTCATCTAAACCGTCCTTCCATCTTCAGTGTCTAATTTGAACAGTTTCCCTATGCTGATATCTGCACATCTTTTATTTTCCTTCAGAAATTAGTTTTTAAAAGGTGATTCTACTATATCATAAGAAGGCGTGGCTACACTTAAAAAGTGAATAATTGACAGTCTTGACCAGAAAAGATCAGCTGTGGCACCTGCATCACCCCCTGTTTGTCTGCTTGTTACATACACTTCCTTAGTTGAGATTTTCTGGATGCATGCAATAATGCAAACTGGTAGCCATTTCTATTATAAACATCAGAAACCTTGAGAGATTTAATAAGTAGGCACTAGATACCTAGCCATATAGCAACCTTGATAGCTATATTATTTCAGTATTAACAATATCCAGCCAGCCAGCCAGCCATCAAAGTTTGTGCAAAAGCCATGTGTTCATCAGTGAACACATACACTACCTATAACATTAGGACAGATTTTATAAGTAGGCTAGTTAGTTTACAGTGCACTCAGAATAGCCATGTGTCCCAAATAATGAGTTACTCTCTGGTGATGAATGGGTAACAGTCAGATCAATGTCAGCAAATTTCCAGTTCATGTGATAAATTTCCTTCTTAGATGCATCCATATTAATGAAATATCCCCAGGTGAAACAATTTAAGCTCTCTGAGTAGATGTAATAAAGAGAATTTGAGAATGTGCCTGTAATCATCTGATCATTTAATCCTCTGTACATTGGTAGAAGGGGGTGGGCTGACCAGACTTCAGTGCTCATCTCTACTGCTTGGACTCCAGTAGCAGAACGTCCCTACTGCACAGACTCTGGCTCCAAATTTGTCAACAGGGCGAAATATTTTGGCTTCATTTTTTACAGAATGGAAGGCAATTGAGCCACACGGTCTGTTTTCTACAATCGATGGTTCAAAGTTACTGAGAGGTGTTACTGTAATGCAAATTACTTTGCCAAGCCACTTTGCAGAATGAAGACTCAAACTGTCACCCTCAGCTGAAAGGAAATTGATTTGAATGGTCAGGAACAACCCAGAAACCACCAAAGCACAGGCCTGCCACGAACTGGAAGCTGCTGGAACACTGTTTACAATCAAGTGAGTTTTACATTACTCTAGACTGAGAGGCTGCCATCCAAGAACAAAGTCCCTGCTCCAAAATCAACACCTTCAAGCATGACTAAAGTTTGCAGTTGACCACACGAACAAAGAAAAAAGTCTTCAGGAGTAAAGTTTTATGGCCAGATGAGAAAGACTGAGTTGTTTCTCCACAATGACCAGAGGTACAGAGGAACACTGTACCAACTGTTAAATATGGTGGTGGTAGCATTAGGGCTGCACAATTAATCGAATTTAATTGAAAATCGCGATTTTGGCTGCCACGATTAAATTAAATGAAAATCGCGATTTATTTCCATTTTAAATGCGAGCTCTGCTGCATATCTGATCAAGCACTTTTTGACCAGTACTCCGCCAAACCACTAGGGGGCGAACCGACGCATGTAAGGTTTCATTACTCCGCCTAAATAAGCAAGCAAGCCAAGTGCGCAGAGCTTCAGTGCAGCGGTATCCAGTGTTGCCAGATTGGTCGGTTTTAAGTGCATTTTGGCGGATTTGAACATATTTTGGGCTGGAAAACGTCAGCAGTGTCTGGCAACACTGGCGGTATCTTCTTCAAGGGGTGACAGCGTGAGAGTAGGTAACAGATTGAGCGTATTTAGCACTGGAGGCCATGTTGTGACCTGCCTTCAATCATGTTTAAAGCCAGAGCATGTTGATAGGCTGGTCTTTCTAGCTAAAAACTTGTAGGCCTCAGTATAATGCTATGTAATTGTTGCAATTGAGTTTTCAGTTCCTTCATCCTTTGGTAATTTCTTGGATAAATTTCATTTATTTGTCATTTGGAAATCAGAATTTCTCTTTTAAATTTCATTCTGCACTGAAAGCTGTTCATATTGTTTGTTTGAATATCTCATCTCATCTCATTATCTCTAGCCGCTTTATCCTTCTACAGGGTCGCAGGCAAGCTGGAGCCTATCCCAGCTGACTATGGGTGAAAGGCGGGGTACACCCTGGACAAGTCGCCAGGTCATCACAGGGCTGACACACAGACAACCATTCACACTCACATTCACACCTACGGTCAATTTAGAGTCACCAGTTAACCTAACCTGCATGTCTTTGGACTGTGGGGGAAACCGGAGCACCCGGAGGAAACCCACGCGGACACGGGGAGAACATGCAAACTCCACACAGAAAGGCCCTCACCGGCCACGGGGCTCGAACCCGGACCTTCTTGCTGTGAGGCAACAGCGCTAACCACTACACCACCATGCCGCCTTGTTTGAATATAGTGAAATAAAATTTAAGTGATTTCCCCAACATCAAGAATAATCGTGATTAATAATCGTGATTACAATTTTGATCAAGATAATCGTGATTATCATTTTTTCCATAATCGTGCAGCCCTAGGTAGCATCATATTCTCAGGCTGGGTTGTTGCCAGTGGAACTGGTGCATTGCACAAAGTGGACAGAATAATGAAGAATGAAGACTTCCTCAGAATTCTTCAGCATAACCTCAAACCATGAGAAACTTGGACACAATTGGGTGTTCCAACAGGACAATGACCCCAAATACACAGCAACGCTGGTTGTGGAATAAATAAAGCAGGCTCACAGTAAGCTTTAAACAAGTCCTGACCTCAACCTAATTGAAAATATCTGCACTGGCCAGGAAACACACAAATTTAACTGAACTCTACCAATTCTACCAACAAGAGTGGTCAGATAACTCATAACAATTCTGCCAGAAACTTGTTGATGGCTACCAAAAGCACCTGATGAAGGTGAAACTTGCTAAGGGACATTTAACCAAATATTAGAATAGAATGCCTTTATTGTCACTATACACATGTGCAATGAGATTAAAGCATCTCCAATAACAGTGCAAACAGCGTGTAGAGAGGGAGAGAGAGAAAGGAAGGGAGGGAAGGGGGGGTGTAAGGTGCACAGTCTGAGGTGTATGTGTTGTGTAAAGGCCAATTTATGCTGACAACCCAGTCCTCGCAGAAGGCGTCGCAGAAGGCGTCGCAGATGGCGTCTGCGAAGCCCCCCCCTTTGCAGATGCTCTGCACGCACCTCCCAAAAATTGTGACCACCGCAGACAGCCTCGCAGACAGCGTCGCAGACAAGAGGGCTCTGATTGGTCCACTCTACATCCGCTGTACACGCACTTCTGCTTCCCTACTTTCCCGGTTTGTTTTGTTTTCAGGACCGCCATTTTTAAAAACACGAACGAAGATGGAGCAGCACGAAGAGCGGTTGATCGAGGAAGTGAGGAAGTACGTACATCTATACGACTCCAGTTCTAGTCATTATAAGTAACCGGAGGATAAACACTCCACTAACCACACCCACCAACTACTCCTAGCAATTTTGCAACTTCGTGCCCCCTTGCGTTGTGGCGGTGAATAACATCACGCACGCCTATTACTCCCCACTCAACAATAAATTACAACTGTCTGCGAAAAGCTATCTGCGGAAGCCTTGTCACAAGAGCATGCAGAGCCCCTTACACATTATGGAGTGAGGTATTGCACATATAAAAGTATTGCACAGAGACAGTCACATTTTAAATTATTGCATGCGAAAGTCACATAAGATAAAATATTACACATTATGAATTATTGCAAGGTAAGGTAAGGTGCACAGACTTGAGGTATATGTGCTGTGTGTAAGGTGCACAGTCCTGAGGTGTATGTGTTGTGTGTAAGGTGCAGAGTCCTGAGGTGAATGTGTTGCGTTTCACATTATGGAGTGTGGTATTGCACATTATAAAAGTATTGCATAGAGAGTCACCTTATAAAGTACTGCACATTTATAAATTAGTAAAATAGTAAAATAAAATAGACTATAAAGTCAGAGCATATCCGAGTTCAGGGCGGTTATGGCTTTTGGAAACAAGCTGTTTTTTAATCGATTTGTCTTTGTCCTGATGCACCTGTAGCGCCTCCCTGAGGGCAACAGGTCGAACAGATCAAAGCCAGGGTGGGAGCTGTCCTTGATAATATTCTTAGCTCTGCTAAGGCAGCGGGAGGTGTAAATGTCCATCAGGGAGGGGAGAGGGCAGCCAATGATCTTCTGTGCTGCCTTAACTACCCTCTGGAGCCTCTCCCTGTCTACAGCAGTGCAGCTGCCGTACCATACTGTAATACAGTATGTCAGTATGCTCTCGATGGATGAGCGGTAGAAGGTCAGCAGCAGGTTGGAGCTTAAGTTGTACTTCCTGAGGACTCTCAGGAAGTGTAGCCACTGCTGAGCCATCTTAATGACTGCTGTAATGTTTGCTGACCAGGAGATGTCGGTGGAGATGAGGACACCGAGAAACCGGAAGGTGTGGACCCTCTCCACACACACACACACACACACACACACACACACGTTGTTGATTTAGAGGGGGACTAGGTCGGTGCTGTGCTTCCTGAAGTCAACAATGAGCTCTTTGGTTGTCTTGGTGTTCAGAGCGAGGTTATTTTCTGAACACCAGGCTGCCAACTTCAGGACCTCCTCTCTGTAGGCTGCCTCGTCTCCCTTTGAGATGAGTCACCAGTCACCCACACTGCGGTGTCATCAGCAAACTTGACGATAAGGTTGTTGTTGTTGTTGTTGTTGTGGGTCGGACTACAGTCGTGGGTGTAGAGGCAGTACAGGAGGGGGCTCAGCACACAGCCCTGTGGAGAGCCGGTGCTCAACGTGCGGGTGGAGGAGAAGTGGGGGCCAAATCTCACAGTCTGGGGTCGGTTAGTAAGAAAGTCCTTTAACCAGGCACATGTGAGAGGGGGGAGGCCGAGAGTGTCCAGTTTTCTAATAAGGATGTCCGGGATTATTGTATTAAAAGCTGAACTGTAATCCACAAAGAGTATGCGGACATAGCTCTGCTGCTGCTCCAGGTGATTTAGCGCAGAGTGGAGAGCTACGGCAATGGCATCCTCTGTGGATCTGTTTGTGCGATATGCGAACTGGTAGGGGTCGAAGTCTGGGGGGAGGTGGTCCTTGATGTGCTGAAGAACTAGTCTCTCGAAGCACTTCATGATTACCGGGGTGAGGGCCACAGGACGGTAATCATTCAGGCTGGTGACGGGAGACTTCTTCGGCACTGGGATTATTGTTGCAGATTTTAGGCAGGGCGGGATGACTGCCTGAGCCAGGGAGAGGTTAAAGATCCTGGTGAAGGTAGGGGCGAGCTGGTGGGCGCACGCTCTGAGCACCTTACCAGATACACCATCTGGGCCCGCAGCTTTCTTGGGGTTCACTGCCAGGAGCACCCGTCTGACATCGTGCTCCTGTACAATGAAAGTTGTGGTGTAGGAACTGTGTGATGGTGGGGGCAGGGCAGGAGCAGATTGCTGCTGAGATGTTTCAAAGCGAGCAAAGAAGTGATTTAGCTCCTCTGCTAGCGGCACACTCCAGTCTCCTGTTGGCGCATCACAGTCTCTGAAGTTTGTGATGTCCTAAATGCCCTGCTACACCTCCTGTGTGTTGTTGCTGGAGAGGTGGGACTCTATGCGCAGCCTGTGGTCCGCCTTGGCTTTATTTATTCCTCTTTTCAGATCAGCTCGAGCAGCTCTGTACAGAGCTCTATCACCTGACCTGAAGGCAGCATCGCAAGCCCTGAGGAGTGAGCGGACCTGGCTGGTCATCCAGGGTTTCTGGTTTGGGAAGACCCGGATGTTTTTATCCACCGTCACATTCCCGATGCAGAACTTGATATAGTCCAGCACCGTTCCTGTGAATGTCTCCAGCTCCTGGTGTTCAAATGAGTCCCAATCTGTCTGTTTAAAGCAGTCCTGTAGTTTGGAGAGTGCGTTGTCAGGCCAGGTTGTGATAGTCCTTGTGGTGGGCCTGGCTCTGCATCTGAGGGAGGTGTAGGCTGGGGAGAGCAGGAGGGAAAGATGGTCTGACTGGCCGAGGTGGGGGAGGGGTATGGCTCTGTACGCGTGCTTGATGTTAGAATAAACATGATCCAGAGTGTTCTCCCCTCTAGTAGAACACTTAACATGTTGGTAAAACTTCAGCAGTACAGTCTTCAAGTTGGCCTTATTAAAGTCTCCTGCGATTATGTGAACACCGTCAGGGTGGGCCCACTGCTGTTTGTTAACGGTGTTCAGCAGGAGAGAGAGCACTGTGTTTACACTGGCATCAGGTGGAATATACACAGGTGTGACAATCACTACAGTTAGCTCTCTCGGTAGAAAAAAAAAGGCCAGCATCTTACAGACATGTACTCAAGGTCCTGGGAACAGTGTTTATCTATAATTGTTCTGTTGTTACACCAATTATCATGCACGTAAATACAGAGCCCTCCCTCTCTGCTCTTACCAGAATTCTCAGTCCTGTCCCAGCGGAGCAGAGTGCGGCTTGCTAGCTGCAATCTAGCATCGGGTATTTCCGGATGAAGCCAGGTTTCCGTGATAATTAAAACACAGCAGTCCCGAAAATAACGATTTCCAGTGAGTTGTAATTCCAGATCATCCGTTTTATGTACCAAGGATCTAGCATTAGAGAGATACAGGCTCGGTAGAGGTGGCTTGTGTGGTTGTTTTCTTAGCCTTAGCATAGCACCGGACCTGCAGCCCCGCTTCTGCTTCCTCTCCCTCCTCCATCTGCGCCGCCTCCTAGACCCGACAACAATCCACGGAGAGCCCGGCGGTCTCGCTATGTCATCTGGGATGTTATGCGTGAAGAGAAAGTCGCTCGAAACAGATACCTGATGTTGGTCACCGATGGCTAAAAGTGTCTGGCGGGTGTACTGGATGTTTGCACAACCGATGTTGCACAAACAAGCAAGAAAGAAATACAAAACAAAAAAAAGAGCACTGAAAAGGAGAGCCGTAAGCCGCTGCAACCACGCGCACCGCCATCTTGGATCATGTGTGGTGTGCTGTATGTATAATTTTAATCATGTGTTGATTTCACAAAACCCAAAATAAAGTAAAACTTGTGCACCACATTCTTGTTTTTTAATTCTATTAAAGATGTAAGCTGTACAATTATGCTGCCACAGAAAAAGAACAGTTCAAAGAAATCAGTGAAAGCCCAATAGTGCCATAATATTCATGTCCATGATGACACTCATGACTGTGTATGTAAACTTCTGACTCAACTGAAATGGAGAGCCATAGGGAAGTTCATCTCATTTCATCATCTGTAGCCGCTTTATCCTGTTCTAGATGGTCGCAGGCAAGCTGGAGGCTATCCCAGCTGACTACGGGCGAATGGCGGGGTACACCCTGGACAAGTCACCAGGTCATCACAGGGCTGACACATAGACACAGACAACCATTCACACTCACATTCACACCTACGGTCAATTTAGAGTCACCAGTTAACTTAACCTGCATGTCTTTGGACTGTGGGGGAAACCGGAGCACCCGGAGGAAACCCACGCGGACACGGGGAGAACATGCAAACTCCACACAGAAAGGCCCTCGCCGGCCACGGGGCTCGAACCCGGACCTTCCTGCTGTGAGGCGAAAGCGCTAACCACTACACCACCGTGCCGCCCCTAGGGAAGTTCAATTCAATTTTATTTAGATAACACTTCTAACAATAGATATTGTCACATAGCAGCTTTACAGAAATCCAGATACAGATTTACAGTCAGATTGCAAATGAGCAAGCCAGAGATATGAGAAGAGGAAGAAACCACGAGAGGAACCAGACTCAGAAGGGAACCTATTCTGTTCTGTCAAACAATTCTATTTCTGTTTAAAGGATGTTTGGTATTTGTCTACATGCTCACATTTAACTATCAATTTGACTAATATACACACACACACACACACACACACACACACACAACTCCGATTCCAAAAAAGTTGGGACAAAGTACAAATTGTAAATAAAAACAGAATGCAATAATTTACAAATCTCAAAAACTGATATTGTATTCACAATAGATCATAGACAACATATCAAATGTCGAAAGTGAAATATTTTGAAATTTTATGCCAAATATTGGCTCATTTGAAATTTCATGACAGCAACACATCTCAAAAAAGTTGGGACAGGGGCAATAAGAGGCTGGAAAAGTTAAAGGTACAAAAAAGGAACAGCTGGAGGACCAAACTGCAACTCATTAGGTCAGTTGGCAATAGGTCATTAACATGACTGGGTATAAAAAGAGCATCTTGGAGTGGCAGCGGCTCTCAGAAGTAAAGATGGGAAGAGGATCACCAATCCCCCTAATTCTGCGCTGACAAATAGTGGAGCAATATCAGAAAGGAGTTCGACAGTGTAAAATTGCAAAGAGTTTGAACATATCATCTACAGTGCATAATATCATCAAAAGATTCAGAGAATCTGGAAGAATCTCTGTGCGTAAGGGTCAAGGCCGGAAAACCATACTGGGTGCCCGTGATCTTCGGGCCCTTAGACGGCACTGCATCACATACAGGCATGCTTCTGTATTGGAAATCACAAAATGGGCTCAGGAATATTTCCAGAGAACATTATCTGTGAACACAATTCACCGTGCCATCCGCCGTTGCCAGCTAAAACTCTATAGTTCAAAGAAGAAGCCGTATCTAAACATGATCCAGAAGCGCAGACGTCTTCTCTGGGCCAAGGCTCATTTAAAATGGACTGTGGCAAAGTGGAAAACTGTTCTGTGGTCAGACGAATCAAAATTTGAAGTTCTTTATGGAAATCAGGGACGCCGTGTCATTCGGACTAAAAGAGGAGAAGGACGACCCAAGTTGTTATCAGCGCTCAGTTCAGAAGCCTGCATCTCTGATGGTATGGGGTTGCATTAGTGCGTGTGGCATGGGCAGCTTACACATCTGGAAAGACACCATCAATGCTGAAAGGTATATCCAGGTTCTAGAGCAACATATGCTCCCATCCAGACGACGTCTCTTTCAGGGAAGACCTTGCATTTTCCAACATGACTGCCAAACCACATACTGCATCAATTACAGCATCATGGCTGCGTAGAAGAAAGGTCCGGGTACTGAACTGGCCAGCCTGCAGCCCAGATCTTTCACCCATAGAAAACATTTGGTGCATCATAAAACGGAAGATACGACAAAAAAGACCTAAGACAGTTGAGCAACTAGAATCCTACATTAGACAAGAATACATTCCTATCCCTAAACTTGAGCAACTTGTCTCCTCAGTCCCCAGACGTTTACAGACTGTTGTAAAGAGAAAAGGGGATGTCTCACAGTGGTAAACATGGCCTTGTCCCAACTTTTTTGAGATGTGTTGTTGTCATGAAATTTAAAAATCACCTAATTTTTCTCTTTAAATGATACATTTTCTCAGTTTAAACATTTGATATGTCATCTATGTTCTATTCTGAATAAAATATGGAATTTTGAAACCTCCACATCATTGCATTCCATTTTTATTTACAATTTGTACTTTGTCCCAACTTTTTTGGAATCGGGGTTGTGTATATATATTAGTGCTGTCAAAAATGTCGCGTTATTAACGCGTGAACTTGACTCAATTTTAATGGCGATAATTTTTTTATCGCGAGATTAACGCTCTGTGACATGATGTAGGTTTTTCATAAGCTTTTGAAACTGCCAGGAACTTGGAACAGAGACTTTGCTTAGAAAAACGATAGCAGCTAGACTGTAATGCCGCGCCCCGCACAGCCAGAGTCCTCTGCCCTCCCCCCAAAGAACCAGCGCGGGCAGGGCGCGCTAGTAGAGATGGGATTTATGGCTCTTTGATGGGATCCGCATCTTTGTGATCCGTTCTTTGAAAAGAGCCGTTCAAAAGACTGGCTCATTTGGCTCTTTTTAAATATTTATTCAGTTTTAAGAAGACAGTGTCTAAAGAAGCCAGATCCCTCTGAACTGTAAACTCAATGCTATCCCAGAAATCCTTCCTGTAATATGCAAATTTGGCCGCCTCTGATTGGACAGCGCGACGCATCAACAGGCAGAAAGTGTAAAAGTACAAAATGTGTTAAGTGAGCTGAAACAGTAAAGATCAGATTCAATGCAATATTTATCAACGAACAACTTAAAGTTAATATAATAGTGTACTTTATATTATAATCAAGCATGTCAAGCCTACCGTCACTGTGTAACCTGTCTCTCTGATTAGACTAACTCAAGCAGTAGATCACTTCACTCATGGTTCTTTTGCTAGCCCCGGTGCTCGGCTTAGGTTTCACTTTGCAGTGGCTGTGTCAAGACGTGTTATGCTTTGCAATAAAAAAAACATTGGCACAAAGCAAGCCCATTCACATTTTTATGCTGATAAGAGAATTACAATGGTTTTTCATGTGACAAAAATGTGCGATTAAATTGCGATTAATCGCGAGTTAACTATGACAGTCGCGACATTAATCGCGATTAAATATTTTAATCGCTTGACAGCACTAATATATATATATATATATATATATATACACACACACACACACACACGTCATGTAGCCAAGCAAACAAAGGAAGTCCGTGTGCGCATGCACAGGTTTACCTTCTTCTTCTGGGTTTTACGGCAGCTGGCATCCACTGTGTTGCATTACTGCCATCTACAGGTTTACCTTTGACCGTGCACTGACAGTTACATCATTCTGTCACTAAACGAACAGCTGATCACACCAAGGTGCTCGCTGACCGCCGATATTTATTAGTTTGGTCCTGCGTTTCCTTTCCTTCACAACATAACATTTTTTTTTCCTCGCTTTCCATTACTGTAGTCAGTCTTTCACGTTTCATTCACACACTCACATCCTCCATTTTTCTCTCCTGTTTCAAATTTGTATCCCACAATGCCTTGCACGAACGGGGAAAGCCC